>NC_088295.1:46108650-46342299 GCF_032854445.1 Liolophura sinensis
CAAAAAATCGTTGTTGTTAATTACGATACTGTGACAGCTCGTAACCACTTGAAAGCAGTTCTGACAGTGTATATATGTCTTTGAATAATATTAGGCATTCATTCACTATTTTTACTATCATAAAAGACAAGCAAAGCTAATTAGGTCAACAAACCAGCTGGGGTTGTATTACTGCCCCTATCCCCGTAATATTTTTCGCCTAGTGCATCATGGGATGGAAATCCTCATGTCACAGGGAGAGAAAACACCGCAGGATAGGAGTCTGTCAGAACGTTTGTGCTAGCCTAACGGGCGTCTGACCACGCGGCTGTTTGTTTTGTTTTAACAAGAAAGTGCCATATTAAGATACCGTCAGAAATCGATGAAAATGTATAATAGTGCGTGTCCGAAGCTTTGGTTGTCGTGTCACGATGAGCACTTGTTTGGACTCGACTGATCACGATTGTATTACTTTCAGTCGCATAGTATCTGCTTACTGCATAACCGCAGTCAACAAACTTCCGTTAGGTTTGCAAGGGATACCCTTCGTCATTATCTTTACGGGAGCCTGGCATAATACTGCGTGAGGATAAACGTAATCTGCAGATCTGCTATCATGAATGTATTGAGATAACGCTTTGAAGATAAGCGTTCAAGCCAAAGACAAGCAGTTTGGATATGAAGAATATTGCATCTTTGGTTCATTTCTTGAGTTAATCAATTTAATGGTGTTTTCACATGTATTTTGACATATTTTATTTGCATTTATTACTAGATACCATCTGTGGAAGTGTTTGACAACATGTTTCATGTTAATTACTGCACTGGTCTACCCAGTGTTTAAGTGTTTAATATTATAAGCAGTAATCTGGATTACTATTATAGTTTGAGAGCTCTATTCTTGACCACTATAAGTGGTAGTTTTATTCAGTTAAATTCTTTAGTTATTAGTCCACTTGAATATATTGCAAGCACATGTTATTTTTTTGGTAAAGAAAAAGTAGGGTAGCTTGCAGTAGCTTTATATTAATTTATTAACTCTTTAGAACTACATTATTTTACGTGTGCTTGATTTATAAAAAAGCTGTTTTCAGTTTGAAATCAAACAATATGGTGTTCAGCAGTGAAGAGCAATGATGACATTAGTTTTCGTCAAAATATGATAAAATTTCAGACGTGGAAGGATGTGATATAGATTTCTAGAACTTGCGATTTTTCAAAACTCATATTTCAGTGTAATCTGTATTTCACTGAGGCCAGATTATTAACTTCTTTAGCCTTTTCCTCAAGAAAACTTAAGTTGTTACCTGTCCAAGTTTTAAAATTTAGCTGTCCACTCCACAGTTGGCCTGAGTGCTATCGTCTAACAAAGTTTGTATAACCATGACATGAGTATTCCTCAGTTTCCTTTTCACTTAGAGCATAGAATTTGCATTACTGAATGCAGCTCCCAGTTTATGATCTGAGGCATGCAAATATGTCTGGAGGTTTGCAGACACAGAGGTTAAGTTTGAGCTCTAAATTAATTTTTTTTTTTTTTTTTTTTTTGCTTTTATGCTGGTTTTATGTGATTGCATTGCTATACCAGTAGGATTGCTGATGTAAAGCAACAAATAGATTTGCCTGGAAAAGCAATGCAATTAACAGAAACGTTACTTTTGTAATTTATGTTTTGAGCATACATGAATTATGTTGAAATATGCATCTTTTGTCTATCCACAGGCAATGTCTGGGACATTTAGGAAAGGGTCATGTGCAGATGACCTAGATCTGAGTTTAACTGGCTCACATATTGGTAGTTTGACTCCTGGACGTAAAACATCTTCTGGCAGGACCTTAAGACGGCCAAATTCCCTCACTGATGTCAGGGACAAGACAAAATCTACAGTAAGACCCTGTACTGAGGTTTTAGCTATTCAAAGTATTACTTACAACACTGCAGCCCTCCCTTTTTTTTTTTCGTTCTTTTTGTTACGTTGTTTAGTACATAGTACTTGTACATATAACACCCTAAACTAAAGCAAAATGAAAACTTAATTTGTAACTATTCATATAATTTAGATTGTATATTAAGTAGAATCTCTTTTTCTGTTCAACTGATTTATATGTAAGTGCCTGGATTATCTTTCTCAGGTTACAGACACAGGGAAAAGCACCCCGAGGAAAAGTACTCCCAAAGGTAAAAATCACTTGCTAATGCACGGTATTATGCTAGTAGTATAAGTTGTTTTCTTTTATTTTTATTTTTTTTGTTCGTATTCTCTTGAGACTAAATATGCCCAGATTGTTGCGATACCAGGATTTTGTGCATGGCTCATATGTAAGTCCAAATCTTAACAACCGGAAACTCAAAATTGATTTTTTTTTTCTGGTCGGATTGAGTTAACTTGTATTTTAAATGCCGACTTTAACCTGGTATTGAGTTTAATTCCTCTTCAGTGACCGGTAATTTTGTGAACGTGAAAGTATACATGAAATATATATATAGAAAGTTTAATTTCATTTGAGGTTCATTTCTGATCATGATTTTATTTTTGGTACTCACATAGACTTTTACAAATATATAATCCTGATCAGAGATATACATTGTATAAGAAAATAGATATGAACCATGGTGATGTATTAAAGGAAAGAAAGGAACTAACAAACATTATATCAAAAGTAAACGTGCAAAATACAGAAATAAGGCATATCCTGTTCAGACTAGAGGTAAATAATGAAACAGTTACAAACCCTGCATATGTCATCAACAAAGAACAGCATATGCAAAAATAAGGACTGGGCTTATCCTGATGACAGATACATGTATAATTATAATAAAGGTAAAAACCATCCACGTTCAGTTATTGGTTGTTATATTAAACAAAAAAGCACTAGAAAATCCTCCACACAGGTACACTGTATGCTTGGCTATGTTGTAAGCACCCAAGGGAGCCTCACCTCAGATCACTGAATAGGTCTGACCTAATATACAGTGGCTGTAAAACACTGATACTTCAGGAAGAGAAGAGCCAAGATTATGTTGGGTTGTTTGAAGTTTTAGGGTGAAATATAAGCCTTGTCCTTGTGTATGAACTTCCCTGTATGGATTTGGGAAGTGCACAGGTGCGCCTTGACATTATGGGGCTGGTGACTGTCACTAACAGCTCAGGAAATGATACCAAGTACATGGTCCCTGATGTACTTTTGACCGGAGAAATCCATACACCTTATCCATACACCTGACTAACCTCTTTGCTTAATATGGGATGTCCTAAACCATACATTTCTTGTGCCAAAACAAAAGGCTCAAGCTGTGAAGAAACTGTTTGATGCCAACTTGAAAAACGGGGCACTCTTGAGGATTTTTTTGATGACGTAAGTTTGATGCAGATGGTTATGTGATTAGCATTAGGTGTTAAAAGGGTGTTTGATCTCAAATCTTCTGTGATGGCTGTCCGTCTTTAAACACTGTAGGTGGGGAAAGCAACACAGCTTCAGTCCATTCACTCAACCCATGTCGGCACAATTAGGGGGTCTATTTTGCCATCTTGGACTTGAAAATCACGGTTGACTACTTCGGCTTGTCACGGGTCCAGCCATGGATGATCGCAGTCAAAAGCTACGCGTATATGATTCACAAGCAATTCAGCTTTTATCCACAAATTTTAGTTTTTGTACCAGAAAGACACAGAATTGATTTTTTTTTTACCCCAGTACTCAGTTTTTAACTGAATTTTACCACCGAATACCAGGGCCTTAAGTTGACCTGTACGAATCCCTGCTCATGTCTTATTTAATGACATGTATGAAGTCTTAGTAAGATTAAAGTGGCTTTTCCACAGGGACATCACCCCGCTCAGCGAGAAGCAATAATTCCTCTGTGCTACCAAGTCCAAAAGTTAGATCTAAGAGTGGGAGCAAACCAAAAACAACTGCGAGGTATGTCCAAATTAGTATACATCTGTATTATATATTCTGGAATAAAGCCTGATAACTCTTCACACATAACATGTGTATTTTTGTGTGAATATTGCACTCATTTAATTGACTAGCTGTTATGTAACACTCTTACCTTCATGATTTGACGTTATAAATGCTAATAAACATATATACATATATATATATGTGCATGTTATATTAAAAAGTGCACAGAAAAAACAAAGTGTCTATTTTGGTAATCAGTATGTTAGCATTCATTTCGTGCCATTTCTTGGAGGTAATTTCCTCTCTTTTGTCTAATCAAAAATATCTTTGGTGGATATTGTAGATATACATGTACTCAAGTGAAAACTTATTGTTTTTGCTATAGCAGTTGTTAACTGTATCAAATTTATCGTAACATGATACTATTTTCGAAGGGAATAGGCTATTGTCTAGTAGTTAATAGTGCCTTTTCTTTCATTTGCTTGTACACATGAGGCGTAGGTTCAAATCCAGCATTGGTCAGGAAATTTGTTGATTTCCCAGCTCTAAGTGCTTGTGCCTTTGTGATAATAAGTGGTCAGTCACACTTTTCTTGCCATTTGTGGAGTCCAAGATCGCTTTTCTTCAACCAGTATGATGTGCATACATGTATAAGTAGGTCACATGTGTGAGAGTTGTTCATTATCTTGCCAAAGGTCATTGGTTTACAGTGGACACTGTCATCATATAAGTGAAAAATGTTTGAGTATGGAGATAAGCAACAATCAAATAAATAACTATTCTGAGATTACCTTACCTGGACATCATTAAGTTACCCTTATTCCTCAACCTCAACTTGCAATGCAATTTACTCTTATTTTTAATTTAATTTTGGAGACAAAAATACATGGGTTGGATTGGCCAGTTTCAGGGTTTTACACAAAGTATAACTTTTTATCAGTGTACACAGAATAATTCCATCACAGTATGCTTGAATAATTATTATAGTTTATTGTTGTGTTTTTGTCTTTTAACAGTGAAGATTTCTTAGCCCTATTTGAAAACAGTGTTCAGCCTAAGATAAAGCACCATGGTGATTCCAGGGCCTGGAAATCATCCGCAGATCCCACCAGGGGTGTATGGCAAGATTCGGTAAGAAGTCGTATAGAAATTTTTTTAATACTTAAGACTGTCTGTAGTGTTTTGCTGTTTATTACCACTTATCAGCTCAAGCATTGTTCCCTTTTCAGTATGGTGTTGGTTTGGTAGTGTTAATTTAGTGTGGAAAGTTGATCCATAATTTATTTCCATTAATTTATTTATCTCCATTTTATGGTACATGCAGCTCTATTAGAAATTAAGAAAATTGATTATGGCAACTTTTTGTGTTAGAGGCTGACTAGCCCTTGAACATTGAAGTTGCCTGTCTGAATCCAGCTGCCACTGGACTGGCTGCACTCTGTTATCTGGAAATTTTGTTAGGTATTTTATGTCTTAGACATCCACCTTAGCATTTTTTGCCCAGAAATCCGCTTTCCAGCAAACCCAACCACAATTCTTTTGTACCACATTGAATATCAGTGATTCAATTCATGTCAGTGAATTAGGCAAGTGAGATAATTAAAGTTAGCTTGTATGTGCAAATAGGCACTTGTATTCAATCTGATGATTGTTCAGTTTACCTGACTCAGTGATCATGGCCTAATGTCAGTTGTATCATGTTGGCAGTTTACCTGAGGTTACTGTTTTTCTTACAGACATTTCCAAGGAAATTCAAAGGTGCTCCCCCTGTTAGTGCAAGAAGTGTGAGCACAGTGACAACAGAAAACGGTTCACGGGGTGGAGAAGCCACCCCCACCCCCAAAATATCACCCAATCAGACGCCCAGAAATGTGTTTGGGCCACTGTCAGCCCGCAGTAGCTCAGATGAGTCCGAGGCTGTGCCGTCTAGGTCAAGAGTGTCTGCTAACAACACCTGGGCATCTTTGATTGCAGAAAATGGGCCTAGTACAGACAACAAACCAGAAGTGGTTATGGATGACCAAGGGAATAGTAGTGAAAGATCACAGCAGATCACAGGCATCACAAACAACATGACTAATCAAGGGAGATCACCAAGGAACAAACAGAAAACGGCTCTGTCTAACTTGGAGAACTCCTATCAGAATATTCGTCATAAGGCTCCAGTGAATGAGACAAAGCAGACTGGTTCTAATTCGGTAGGAAGGAACATAGCAGAGGATTATATACAGCTGGTGAACATGGCTGCCACCAAAATCCAGGTCTGGTACAAAAGACATATAACAAGAAAGAGAGCAGGTCAGGCTGCCATGAAACGACTTCTTTCACAGAAAAGAGAAAGTATTGAAAGGGACAGAGAGGCAGAAAAAGCAGAAGAGCAGAGAAAAGCTGAGGAGAGGAAGCGCATACGAGAAGAGAAGGCTAAAGCCGCCAGGCAACAAGCTATACAGGTAATATTTCAGCAGGATGTACATGTAGTTATTGTGTAAATGATGAAAACTGAGGGAAAGCAGTATCCTTAATGAAAGATCAAATAATCGCAATATCATCAGGTGAAAAAGTGTAGCATTTGCAATTCTTTAAGAGATCAAAATACCTCTGCAAAAGGAAATAATATTAACTTCATTAAAGTTTTGATGCATCAATTAGGGGATTTGGCAAAACTGTCAAACAGGAGTTATCACCCTCCAGGCGGGAGTTTATCAAGTACATATTGCACCATTCCCTTGTGTAGTAACACAGGTTGACATTTTTTGTCACATGATTATCATAATATGACCTATATCAAATGAGGCCGTGTGCCGAGTTGGATTGCTGAATTGTTTACTTCATTCTTTAAAGTCAAATTTTAGCAGCTCAGTTGTAATCAGTAACGAGACACTGGCAAATTCTTTACAGCCTTCAATTACTCAGTGAAATATCTCCATGAACAACAAATGTGACATGATTTTAGATCGTCTTATTTACCTGAACTTGATTAGGCCTACCCTACCTCTCTATAAGTTGATGTTTTTTCCCCAGATACCAGCTCCTCTTCGTTGTAGCTTTTCCTTGAGCTGATCAGTTGTAAAGGATTTGTACATGTAGCTGCTCATCTTGAAAGGCAGTTACCTACAAGTTCCCAAGCGGTGTATTTGAGGCCCTCTAATGGCACTTCCTCATAGCAACCAGAACAAAGAACTCTTTCCAAGTCTCCCATTGCCCAGGAAGGATGCATCTGTTTTTCATAAATTCAAAAAAAAAATATCTTTGTTTGAAAGATGAGAATATGTTAGTACGAGATTATTATTTTTTTTTTGATTCTTAATTTATTATGATGCGATTGTTAATATGGTTGTGTGATATTTGGAATGCAATGTTAACAGGAACTTAAAGTGAAAAGAGAAGGGAGAAAAGAAGAAGTGAAAAAGAAAGCTGAGGAGCAGTTAGCTTTGCTACAGGCCTCTGGTAAACTTCCTAAATCTCCCACATCAGCTCGAACTAAAGGGGAGAGAACTCCACGACTGCAGACACCTGTGTCACCAGCAGAGGGCAAGGCTGAGGGGGATATGACCAACAACCTGAACATGTTTCTAGAGGTACTGGGAATGACCTAAAATTTCAATCGTTACTAAAGTTAACATTTTGTCTGTTTTATAGAGTTGATCTTAGAAAGCTTTCATATTCTTGAGTATGGCGTAAAACACCAATCAAATAAATAAATAAATCAAATACGATAGAGGTTTGTTTGGAAAGCAGGGTGGTATCCTAATGATTCAGCACCAAAAGAAATATTTCATAGCTTCTGAAAATTTGGTTTAGGTGATAAACAAAAATGAATGAACTTTTGGGATATGACTTACCATGTTTCTGGAGATGCTGTAAATGACCTAAAGTTTCATTCATGCGACATGCAATTTCATATTTCGCCTCAATGTTAGAGTTGATTGTTTTGAGGTTTGTTTGGAAGGTTTGATGATATTCTGATCGTCATATAAGTCATGAAAAACATGAAATATGGGATGAAATTTATTCATCTAGTAGAACTTCCTTATTTTTATTCGAACGATGCCTTAAAAGATACATGAAACGCTTTAGTTTTCTTGCCTAATGGGCTGTTTAGGACATTAATAAGATGTAACGGTACCCCCAAAAAATTTCAGTGTTCGTTTTGAGGGCTAAAAGTAAATAAATCATTATAAACCATGAAAGATATATCATTCAGCATACAAACATATCAGTTTGAACCTAGAAGCTATAACTGTTTAATACGTGACAGGGACAGATCAGAACTTTCCAATCCAGTTGCGAAGGGAAAAGTTGGATCCCTTCGTTTTCTTTATCTATTCTGGTCGAAATATCACATTATGTGGAAAGATGATGCTCGAAAACTATCCCACTTACTTTGGAATAACTAAAGCTGGCACAACAAACCATTCAGTGGAAAGCAAAATGTGATCGCAATAGTGATCGACCCTGCTCAGGGCCCTTCGCTGAATCATGTAATTTCAAAAAAAATCTGATTATTGACGGAAAATATGCATAAAACATAGGGGTAATTAACAGATGTAAAAAACCTCAAAAAATTTTTTTTTTAAATTTTCGTATTGTTTTTTTAAAACTTTCTGGCATAAAGTTTCTTCATTTGGCTGAGAAACATAATCTTTGTTTTAGACACCCTTTTCACATATCCTTTAAATTTCAGTAAATGAGGGGTTTCTCATGATTGATTGAGTGTGGGAATTTAAATCTGGCTGTTATCAGTTCTTCTGTGTAGTTCAGTTTGCTCGGTCGTGTTAGTGTCACATAACCAACATATCTGGTCTGAAGTGATCTTTCTGTGAATAACTTCTTGACCCTGTTGATGTTTTCAGACGGAACCTAAAAGAGTTGACACAGATAAGACAACTGATGACCCCCCTCCGACACCATCACATGCTCACACGAAAACAACACTAGACGATCTGTTGGCTACTCTGAAGAAACTAGAAGAAGATGAGAAATTTGCTACACCAAGGCCAGACAAGAAAAATTCCTGGTGTAAGTCTTGACCTTTGTTGGCCTTCTCTGTGATTTAAGGCCGTTTAATATGTTTTGCAGATTCACCAGTGTCGTTAGCCTATGGTGTGACCTTATTAGCCATTATTGTGACATGATTGGTCCTTATGACAAGGGTGGTTCCTCGTAATGGTGAGCGCCCTGTGTCTCTGTGCCAGAATAGTGTGTATGGTATGCTGTGTTCAACTAGATTTTTTTTCACCCAACATAGCCACCCAAAGTTTGTGTTTATACTGTGGTTAGTGTACTTTCAAAAAATCATAAAAAATAGTGAATGTGATCAACAGAAACCTTCAAAATTTGAGTCAATATCATTGAGTTATCATTTCTGTTCACTGATGCTATGTTTCTAGTGAATGGTCTGGAAAAGAGTAAAGATACAAGTTTGGGGCCAGAGACATATCTGTCAGCTGAGAAACTTGAGAAGTTCACCTCATCCAAACAGGCAATGAGTAACTCAGGCTTCCTGTCTGATGACAAACTCAAGAGCATCCTCAACTTCCTGGACGAGGTTCAGACAGCAGATAGGCTCAGTGACATTGACCATGTTACCGTAAGTATGACTGTCTGGGTGAAAACAATGGTATTTGAACTGAATATGCTGAAAGTAGATTTGAACATTTATAATAATGATGAGTAGTTGTAAAATGCATGAAGCAGATGTGCATATGTTCAAGAAATAATCTGGTGGTCATTACACCTACAGCTATGTATGTGCAACAAAAATTCATTTTATATCAAAAGAAGACATTCACATTGCAGAGGTGAGGTGGGCAAGATACTTCAAGGTGTCTCATGCTGACAAGTATTTTTCACTGTGACTGGAAATTATCACATATCTTATAATTGTATTTCTGAAAGATTATTACTTCTATGTACTATATTTTGAGAGCTGATCTGTTCAGATGTTTGTATTGGAGTTGCTTAAGATGTAGGGTAAATTCCTGTCTTTAAGGTCCATGGAAGACTTCTTGTCTACCACCAGTATGGCATACATTTGTCAACACAACGTGTAGGAAATTTTGTCAGTAACTTGCTGTAGATCAGTTATTTATTTATTTATTTGATTGGTGTTTTACGCAGTACTCAAGAATATTTCACTTACACGACGACGGCCAGCATTATGGTGAATGGAAACCGGGCAGAGCTTGGGGGAAACCCACAACCATCTGCAGGTTGCTGCCAGACCTTCCCACGTACAGGCAGAGAGGAAGCCAGCATGAGCTGGACTTCACAGCGACCGCATGCTGTAGATCAGTGGTTGTACCCTTGGCACACCAGTTTCCTCCACCCATACAATTGATGTTTAACCATCGCATAAATGAAAATCTATTGAGTAAGACATTAAAACAGAAATCAGATAAATAAATATCACATGTAGATGTTTTTGTTGTGTGGTAGGATGTAGGTAAGGCAGTTGAACTGATGGAGAAGCCCCCATTACTAGTGCCTTCCGCAGACGAGATATCTCAGATGGAGCAGGCCTCAGCTGCTGCTAATGAGGTCACTAACACGGTCTTGTCACAAAAGCTGGAGCTGGAGGAAAAGAAACGGACTGTTCAAATGTTACAAAAGGCTCTGGTAAGTCTAGGTAATAGCCATCAGTTTCATGCTAAAATGGGGAACTTTTCCCGCTTAAATTATTCGGGCCTAAGCTGCATAGGCTGTTGTTCATTCCTGCCTTTGAAATGATCTTTGGTAGGCAAACTGGTGACATAGTACTCCTGCACTGCAAGAGCAATGGTCAGTGCAGCTTGGACACAAATCGTATTTGCCTGAGAGAAGAAACCACTTTACAGTGTCAATCCATTTAGTCTTTTACATTATGAATGCAAACAAATGTTTACATGAAAACAGTTATCCAGATAACAGTCAGATTACCTTGTCATCTTAGAGGAAATAACAGAAAATCTCCACAGATCATGGTCATCATCAGTTTTGCTGCATAAAAAACAGCCTGTTTGCAATAGGGTAGCAATCAGGATGTGGATCCTTACAGAATAGTTTACATGTTGTAACGGCAACAATCTTATTGATTTCTCAACTGAACCATCAGATGCTGCGCCCATTATAAAGATTATCTAATTTCATGTGTAACCCTTGGCCTTGAATCAATGACCAAATAAATCAAATGATCAAGTAATACTCCAGTACTTACATGTATTTGCCTGTAGTGTTCATGGTTGAAAACCACATGTTGTGTGGTGAGCTATAACCATAAACCTTTGAGAATGGTTGGTTGTTGACAGAACCAACAAAGGGAGTTAACTGTGAGACATGCTAGAGAGACAGAGAAGGAGATGAACAAACGTTTAGATGTACAGAAGGATGAGTATGAAGAGGCCATCAAGCGTCACCTGTCTTTCATTGATCAGGTATGTAGCATCTTTAAATTTCTAAGTATCAGTTGCAAGTACATTTTTATGTGTTGATAACAGCCAAGTGTTGTTTAGTGAGCAGAACACCAGACTCTGTATTGATTCAAAGGGTTTAAACTTGTATGTTATGAATGTTAGTTACAGCCTGAAAGTAAATTTAAATTAATAACTTAAATATATCCCAGAATCTGAACCATACAAAACTTAAAAGAAAAGACTGAAGTGTTGTCATAACATATTCACAAGTTTATGTAAGAATATTCTCAAAAATGGCTTCAGTTGATCTGGTGATTATACGAGGAAGTCTATGCATATTTTTTTTAATTAAAATTCAGCCCATAATTGTTTATTACAGTTGATAGATGACAAGAAGGCTCTTAGTGAAAAATGTGAACAGCTTGTCAAGGAACTCAAAACAATTGACAAGAAATTCCAAGATAAATTTAAGGCGTCTGAAGAAAGGTAAGATGACTTTTGATAAATGTTGTAATGTGATCTTATTTTGGCATCTGGCCAAAAATGTCTGAATAATTGATGATTAAAGTGTCAGAGAGCATATATGTAACTGGTCATTTAGTACATTTATCTAATTTAGATGTCAAAATGTGTTAAAAGTATTAAATATTGCTGCATTATAACCTTGTAAACCCTTGATTTCCTCTTGTTCGCTGTTGTGAAGTATGTGTTTTTGGAATTTGTATCAGACACGCTCAGGAGTTGACCAGAATAAAAGAAATCCATGCTGCAGCTGAGAAACTGCGTCGAGAGAAGTGGGTGGATGAGAAGACCAAAAAGATCAAGGTGATCTCTCCATCTACATGTTCTACTTCAGGTCCACTTTCATAAAACTGTTTAAACCAGTTTTGTTGTAACTTCTGTCATAAGTCTTATCACTTATGGCACTATACCTAGACAATGCCATTTGTTAGAAAAAAGAAAAGTTGAGGGAAATTTGGTGTTATAAACTTCTGTAAAAGTGGGTGTAGAAACAAGACTTGATCGCTCAGTTCTTCTTGTCTTAAAGATTCAAGGCTGTCATGTGATTCACTAAGATCTTATGATTTGTGTCAGTACTGCTCAGTTTTATTAAAACTACTTCTGACCCTGGTTGGTTCAAACAGTTAAAGTGCTAGTGTTTAGCGACTGTCAGATCCAGCTCTTGTTACTTCAGTAGGTGCTTATAGTCAGGATGTTTGTCTGGCCAGTGGTGAAAATGCTGTGGGTTGATCGGGGCACTCTGGTTTCCTATGGAAAAATAGTTGAGGAGCAATAAAATAAATAAACATAACTAATTCTGTGTTTCTCTTGGACTATTGAAGATCCAATGTTTTGTGCCCTGTAGGAAATGACTGTGAAGGGATTAGAACCAGAAATACAGAGATTGATCGCAAAGCATAAGGGTGAGATAAAGAAGATAAAACACGTTCATGAGGCCGAGCTTCTGGAGTCGGACGAGAGAGCTGCGCAGCGCTACGTCAAGATGACAGAAGAGTTGAGGGACCAGTTAGCTCACGAGAAGGAGGCAGCCTGTAGTAGAGAGAGGGACCTGGCTAAGCAGAGGTATGTGTACTATGCAAAACAGAGCATATGATATTCCAGTTCTGTTTGTTATTTGAATGAAGTAATATAGTTAGGCCAGTCACAACATGTCATTTAATGCAATCGTTAAAACATATCAGTACCATGCACACATTTCACATGACATGCACATGAAATTGGTAGGGTGCATTTTGAAATTTGCATTAAAACTGGTCACTGATTAAATCACAACTAAAACTTGTCTGTATGTGTTTTTCTTTGTTAGATGTTTTGGTGTTATTGATAAACTGTTTGTCTGATTGAAAATGTGGAATATTAATGGCTCTGACTCGTTGATATGAAATATTCCAAAGCAAATATGTATTTCTGGTATGTCATAGTGCAAACAGAAAAGCTTTCCCTATTGCATGTCTGTGCTATTATAGAGCACCTTACTTTTGTCTGCAACTAAGTAAGGTGGTGACATTAGGTTTGTGCTGTCTTACTTTGATTGTCTTTCACCAATAGGAAATGCAAGTATTTTCATTTGCCAGAGTTTTGCCTCTGTGTAGTAATAGAAACTAAACTTCCCAACTTATAAAACTAAACTAAAAAATTGTGTTTTCAAAGGAAAATAAATGACATCATGTCTTACTTGTGGTGATGAAACTTAAATCTTCCCAGTATAATCCTACTTTCCAAACAAACTTCAGAATTCTTTCTGGAGGTCAACATAGGTCAACATAGGACTGTTTATTCCTGTGTTGATGTTTATTCTTGTGTATCTGAAAGGTTTGAGAAACAGCTTCAGCAGGAGGAAGAGGCTTATCAGCAACAACGACGCAGGCTACATTCAGAGGTTCAGGATGAGAAGGAGCGGCTTGCCCAGCAGGCTGCCCGTCAAAGGAGTGAGCTGGACAAGCTCCAGCGACAGCTTGAGGACTCCCACAGGCAAGCCCTGGAGGCCATGAAGTCAGAGTTTGAAAAGGCCAGAGAAGAGCAGGAGAGGAGACATAAGGTTGTTGCCAGTTAGAATTTTTCCTTTCAACTGTGACTGTCACATTGACTATTCACCAGAGATCAGTCAAGACTCTGAAGTCTAGATATCAAAACATACCAGTGGTCAACCAAAGTGGTCAATGTTCCAGGGCAATAATTGCAAGGCCAATTCCCAAAACAATGTTCAAAACAAACTAAATAAGAACTAAGAAAGTAAGTACCATAACAAAAATTAATTTTTCTATTTGAGGCAAATGAATGAAATCAGCATCCATACCATAATGTACCATGTTAGTTTATAAATTGTCGACTGTCAAAATATGCATCACAGTTGCGCTTTGATTGCCACCCCTGAAGCCTTGTAGGGAAGCATAGTTATATTTGTTCGAGCAAACAATCATATGTCAAATAAACTGAATTCTGTAGAGGGTTGACACTGAGTGGTAGATGTTTATCTTAGGACATAGGACTTAGGAATTTGTGGATTTCCTAGTTCCCACAGTGTGTGGGGCTTTGGATACATTAAGCATTCAACAGTGCTCATATGGCCATTTGCACAATCTACCATGGGTTGAAGACCACATGTTTCCACCAGTATTGTGTGCATATCTGTACATCACATATAGGAGAGTTTGTCAGTAACTTGCCAAAGGTTGGTGGTTTTATGCTGAGAACTCATATGTTAAAGTCAGAAATTGCTCAGGCTGTGACTTTAACTCAAGAGGTTTGTCAGGTACCTAGCAAAGGTCCATAATTTATGCTGGGAACCCCATAAGACTTGTCATCATTGTATACTAAAGTTAAAAATTGCTTGGGTTGTGCCTTTTACTCAGGAGTTTGTCAGGTACCTAGATTTAGAAAAGATCAGTGGTTTCCTCACTGCTTTCCTCTACCAATAAACCAAACTGCTGTTGTACTAGTGCAGAATTCTTGTGTGTGACATTCAAAAACAATCAAGTAAGATGAATGGTGCTTTTTTTTTTCATTCACAGACAGAGGTGAAAGAGCTGCAGGAGAGGCTGAAGGTGGAAAAGGAGTCCTGGGAGGAGAATTACATGAAGCGTCAGGAGACCTGGCTGGTACAGAAGGAACGCGAGTTGAAGGAGCAGGTGAGGAGGGACAGGGACAAGGAGATCGAAATGGTGATCGCACGGCTGGAGGAGGATAACTCCTCATCACGGGCAGAGTGCGAGCGGACCGCTGAGAATAGGATTAAGTGAGTATACCTGAATGGCAAGTGGGAAACCCTACCGGTCTCCATGTGTAGTTTGCTTCATGGGGGGATTTATATATATGTGATCTTTGATAGTTTTTCTGTCCTGTAGTGTTCAGAGTAGTATATAATGTAGGGTATTTACCTTAAAAACGTTGCTTTAAAATGTGCATTATGTTACCTTTCACCCAATAGTGATTTTCCAATCCCATTTCCCTACATAAATCTATATAGTATCCTTCAAATGAATAAATTAATTAATGTTGTATTGTAAATTTGGGATGTGAATGATTCTAAAATATGTAGGTTAGATAAGACATGTTATGGGGGGAAAAAATAAACTTTATGCTTGAACATCTCCAGACGAATAAGAGACAAGTACGAGGCTGAAATGGCAGAGCTGGAGAGATCTGAAAGAATGGCTTTGGAAAAGTTCAATGAGATGAAGGTGAGCTGGATTTTTTTGGTTTAGCTATTTTCAAATGTTACATTCACAGAACTTGCCAGTACTGGTTAATACATCATTTTAGTTACAAGCTTTTAGGGTCACACATAACATAATCATGATTACAACTAACAGATTAGACATGTAGATATATTGGGTTCTTCATTGGTGAGTATTAAATTTATTTATTTTATTTGATTGGTGTTTTACACCGTACTCAAGAATATTTCACTTATACAACAATAACCAGCATTATGGAGGGAGGAAACTGGGCGGAGAACTGTACCAGGAAGCCAGCATGAGCTGGACTTGAACTCACAGCAACCGCATTGGTGAGAGGCTCCTGGGTCATTAGCACGCTAACCAACTGAGCCATGGTGAGTATTGAAAAGATAGCAGTTGTAATTATGTGATTTATACAATCTTTGTCTGTCAGGCTCGTCTAACAGAAGTAGAGGGAGAAAACCAGAGACTGAATGTGATCTGTAAACAGAAAGATCAGGAAATTGCTGATGTGAAAAAAGTGAGTAGGTTCTGAAAACCAGAAAACAGGTACCGCTTTCACAAGACAAGTGCCAGTTTTTCTTAACTTTCTTCGTAAATCACCTTATTGCACTATGATCCATAGACTGTTTGTCTGAAAGTGACCCCAATGACACAGCATCCAAAAATGTTCTGTACAACAGCCATTTTAAGGGTTTATTTTAAATTAGATTTGTTGTACATGTTCAAGTAGAACTTAGGAGGACTCTCAACAAAGGGAGGAATTTTGGGGTGAATTGGCAGTCTTGTTTTTCCTTGCTTGTGACTTAGCCCAATAGGCCCCAGTCAGCCAAGTTTTAGTTTGCTTTATCTGTGTGGGTCAGTATTTTTGATGTCTTGAGCATGCTTCAGTAACTCAAATGTTTCACCACTCATACTAGGAGGGACCTTGCTGTCTCAGATGATTAAATCATGATTGGCTCAGACCCTTGACCTATGAGGTCGTGTGTTCAAATTCATCTCTCTCTAGTTTAAGTCAACTGCCTGACAAAGCCCGGGTTTTACTGCAGTCATTGTTTTTCTCCATCCATAAACCGCACTCCCGTTATATTAATAAAGAATTCTTGAGCAAGGTATAAACACCAGTCAGTCAGTCAATCAATACAACAAGGAAGTAGGTACTTGTGATATACCAGTAGTAACCAAGTTAAATGTTAAAGCAATGTTATGTTGATGACAAGTTCGGGCTGATTGAGACTGACCTGTGATATGTCTTGTCTATCATCTCCCAGTTCTCTGAGAAGCTTCACCGTGAGCGTGACCACGTGTCAGACGTGATTCGTCAAGAGTTTGCGGACCGTATTGTGGCCACAGAGGAAGAGAACAAGCGGTTAAAGGTGGAGATGTCGGAGCTGAAAGCCAGGCATAAGGTGGAGCTGGAGAGAGGGAAGGCTGACATTGAGGTGATCCACAGACAGAAGGAAGAAGAAATGGAGGAGGTGCATAAGAGGTCAGGCTCAGCAGCAGGATTTATCCAGTCATGTGTTGACTGATTTGTTTATGTTCCACCAGTGTGGTGTGCATATCTGGTTGTTAACTTTATTGTGGGAATTCCTGTTCATGGCAGATCATTATTTTGTAATTTTGAAACATTTTTGTTTCTAAAACATGTCTTTGATACTGCATTGATATTAATCTGTTGTGGCATATTCTAAAACAGACCAAATGATCTCTCTTTACTGAAAGAGAAAATTATAACCTTTCGATAAAATTCGATAGAATTGGTTGTTGCTGATCTTGGCATAAAAAATCTTGCTTCACCACTTACCTCTGTATTGGTAGGACATGTGAGGTGCTGGTTCAAACCCAGCTTTGGACATACAGTGTGTAATGTGTGTATTAATGTAACACTTGGGGTTTAACGCTATACATAACAATTTATCAGTCATATGACGGCGAGGAGTCATTAGGTGTGTGCACATTTACTGTGCCTTCTTGTGGCAGAGCGAGTCCATACTCCAGACATGACACCCCACCTAGTCACATTATACTGACATCTGGCCAACCAGTCCTGTTTCCTTGATTTAACCTGAGCAACAAGTACCATTTTTAAAGTCTTTGGTATGACCAGACGCAGGTTTGATCCCAGAGTCTCCCAACTTCGAGGCAGATGCTCTAACCATTATGCCACCAAAGCAGTTAGGCAGTTTGTAGTTTTCTCTACTCTCAGTGTGTGTGAGGCTTTGGCAATCATAAAATTCTTCAGAAACTTGCCAGGTTGATGAGGCAGACACTCCTGTTTCCTCCACTCATAAATCTAAATGCCATTCAGAAAAAAATTTTGAGTATTGCAGTCAAATAAAAAGATATTTTTTTATGCTTTTTGCATTACTTAGTGTTATACAGAGACGTGCTTGTGTAGTTGTGAAAACTCTCGGTTAATACAACACTTGCCATGGTCAGCATCATGGATGATCAGCATGTGAGGTCATGGATCATTTTAAAGGTGTCATATTTCTGGAACTAGATGAACAAGTATAGTGAAAGAGAGTTTTTCAAGCAAAGAGAGAAAAAAACATGTACATTACATTTTAAACTTGCTAGGACCTCTGAAGACCTCTGATAAGCAATTGAAACCAGTCAGAAATTGGACTGGGTTCATTTCGTAATGAATTGTACAGTAAACTGAAACAGCTAGGAAGTAAAAGCAAGTGTAAATTATTTTGATTGCAAAAGATTTTATTAACATCTTTGTAAAACTTTTCTTCCAGAGTTAAGCAAGCTATAGCAAAGAAGGAAGATGTTGTCACTCAGCTTAAGCAGCAGTACCAGGCAGCAGTGAAGAGGGCTGATCATTTAGAGGGGCTGCTACAACAACAACGCAAACAACTGCTCAGTAAATAGGCAGGCAAGGCCTGTTATGTTTTCAACAATTTTTCAATTTTTGTTTTCATTCATGCAACCATTTTTTCATTAGGAATTTAATTTTCTCTTGTGTAAATGTCCATTGTTTCATCATGATGAGTAGCTTTAATGATAGTGCTTTAACACTGCTGATGTAAACTTGTTATCTCTTACTTCTTGAAAGACAGTCATCATATCATTGTTCATGATATTAAATCATGAAATGATGATATGTTATTAGTGAACAAATTTTAGAAGTGGTAAAATATTAGTCTACCTGTAAACTATCTGAACTAAGCTTGTATGGCTCCACACTGGATATTTTCTGAAGTGTTCATGGGTATTGGAAAGTACATTATATGTTTATCAGAGTATAATGCGGCAGCCATGCTTATGCAGCTAGTCCTACTATTTTAGCATGGAGATGTAAATATTGTATCCTGTCCTGGGAGTGAGGTTGTTTGCATTTTTTGCCATTTTTGGCAGAATAACAGTGAAGGTGCACGATTTTTCCTTTTCCTTTTCTGTAGCATTTTTATTTTTTTAGTTGTGAATGTTATACATCACTGTCAGAATCTCACGTTAATTATCACTTATTTATACATGTACGTAAAAATGACAGCAAATCAGGTGATTTGTCAATAGAAGGACCAATAATTTTTACTAACAGTTAGTTTATATTTTTAGAGGTAATTTTGTTACATGCTATTTGTTTTAAAGATGCTTGAATATACCATAGATCTGTGTATAAAATGTTTGAGGTGCAGAGCTGAAAAGAGTTCTATTATTTCCAAGGATCACCTGTAATATTGCTTGGCATGTTAGAAGGTAGGAATTGCTGATTGACAAACATTTTACAGCAGGCTATATACTTCATCATTTTCCAGATTTTTCGAAATATTTCAGACAGAAAGAGCCGTTTCTGAATTTCATGTGTAACCCAATAGAAGAATGGTTGTCAGTTTTTGTATCTTACGCTCTTTCTAGTTGGGGAAGTTGTACTTAAAACTTTATTTCACTTATTACTTTGACATAATACATGAATAATGTAACTCTCAAATCTCCAAAAAATTCTTCTTTTATTTCACAATGATGGGATTCAAAATAAGTCCTGCACTACTTGTTCTAAGTTCTTATTGATGTATGAGCCTTTGCTTTGGAAATGGATGAGTTTACTTTGATCAGCTAACGCACTGAAATACGTGTACACGTCCTTTTTACACTCTGCACAGAATCGTTCGTAAATTAGTGATCTGCATTCATGTGGGTTGTCTACAAGATTTGCTTGTCTTCCTCTTGGCCTTGTTTGGGGAGCTAAGGCCCTTCAAATTCATTTTCCACATGTGTCATTTGCCATAGTGCATAATGTATCATAAGTTTGCTACCAGAATCCTTTTCATTACATAGTTTGCTTCGGTCACAGAATTACCTGTTATTCATTGCAGGTCAACATTAGTGTGTAAAGTCGTGAGAAGTGTCAAGTGATGTAGTGAGTGAAGTTCCAGTATTATTTTATATATTTTACATGATTCAGGCCAGCGCACTAAAATACAAATGTTCACATTTGTTCCCTGTATCTTTAGTTCAACACGTATTATCCTTATAGCAGAAATGCTTCTGGACACATATGCGGTGTACTTACCAGATTTGTACAATGCATATTTTTTTAGATGAGTGTTTGCTTCTCTCAGTGTGCATATGGAGTTTGGGAGTTTGTGCTACACTTCTGATGTGTTGGTGGCTGTCTTGATAAGATTTTCTGTATGTTTTTGAAGCAGGACTTGTATTTTGATTCCTAAAATCACAAATCTGTCTTAACATTTTTCAGAAAGTTGAAAAATCACCATTGAAAGTTTGACAAGGGGTGTTCTTATTTTGAGAGATACATTGTCTATCGTTACATCCAGATCGCTGCCAATCACATCAGCCATAATGTTGTGCTATTCAAGTTTGATGTTTACTTGGGTAGAAGACGGCCTTGTAGATGTTAGAATTGCCAACCCATCCATAAGGGTTGATCGTATTTGTAAATAGTTGAAGTAGACCGTTTCTCATAGTATTTATTTTTATCACAACAAAAATTGGACTTTCGTTGTAGAGATTTGGAGTTCCTTTTTTTATTAAAAATTCCTACAGAATCCCAACCACAGGCATTACATTATGAAACAAGATCTTTTCATTTATCTTCCAGACAGTTTATTTGACTTTTATTTGACAACATAACATAGTTTACCTCTCAATATTTAGTTAAACACATCAAAGTGTGGATTGAAATAATGCGAGAATGAAAGATTTAGCTGTACAAACTGATGTATAAAGGATTTTGTGTGTATCGACAGATTTAAAGACATACAGTGTGAATGCAAGTGACTGTTGTGCAATCCTTATGTGTAGTTGTAAGGAAATAATTGGTGCCTTAGATCTCTTATATTTAAATGCTAGCTTCGGACTAATGAATATGCATGTACATATCCTGGTATCCGTCCATGTATGCTACATATTTACATGTGTTTTGATAATTTATGCAACACATCTGTGTTAAATAAACTAATATCAGTCAAAGCCTGACTTTACTTTTTTCTTTCAGCAATCATTGTTTCAAACTTAATTGGTTAATGTAATTCAGCCTTCACGCATGTTTGCAAGTAGTTTATTCAAAGGTATATTATGAAGGTGTTATTCTGTGTTGACTGATAAAATTATACTTCTTGTATAATCCTTAAAAATAACCAATCCAAAATAGAAATGCTGTCTCCGAAATCAAATTAAAAATGTGGATAAATTGCACTGTAAGTTGCTCTTTCACATGCGAAACGGTTGAGGAATTAGAGTATTTAAAAGGTGTAAGCCACTCTATCAATCTCCTCAGTTTAAAGGTGAAAAATAACATGAAAATTACACAGAAAAATATTACATATACTATATTACATATACAATATTAAAGAGTGTGAAAACTTAGTTGCAAATGTGGCCTTCAATATTCAAATAAGTATGGTAACTAACAAGATAAAAGCAACATGCATGTAGAAAGGTTTACCAAAGTCTATCAAACAACAATCCCATTGCTTAATTGATCCCTTGACCACAAAGGGTTCTAAGCTGAAGTTGTAAACAATCAACACACTGGCCTTATTTGACAGGTTCTACATAAGGAGAGCCGACTCTCTAAATACACGCAACACTAGTAATTAATCAGGAAAAAGAAAATCCACAGATGCTACATCGATATTTTATTCACACATAAAATGTACATCAATTCACAGCACAATGAGGATGTAAAAGAAAGGAGCAGCATTATTATTATTTTTTTTATTATTCTTATACTTCAGACTAAACTAAAACAAGAAGGAAATTTATTATTTAATGAAGTGGTCCCTTTAAAGCCAATTAAAGCATGGAATGACCGCTCCAGTGCTGAAAGACTAGAACACATAAGTATTTGCCTCCCCAAAAACCCTGTCATCTCAATTGTAATATAAATAAATACATGGATTTCTCTTCAGCAATCAATAGGTATTCCCACACTGTGGAAAAGTAGGTTACATCTTTTTATCATTATCAGGGTAACCAAGCTATCTAATTTCAGATACACAAGTAATGAAAGCGTTCATGAAAACTCTGGTATCTAAGATCTGTTTATATCAGATATTGACACAACACAATTTATTATAGATGTTTTTCCCCCTTAACATGATCACACAGACTGTGATAATACTATTAATCTTACAGATGGAACGATTAATTGTATACAAGTTGCATGACTGATGTGCAAAAACACCTTCCACTGTAGTAGGCAGGCATGAAACAAAAATCTAGCAGCCTGTGCCTGCATGTACGTAACTTTATTAAACAAGGGTTATAATTTCATCCCAGATATTCATGCAATGACATGAATGACAAAGCACAATGCATGCAAAGATCTTTACACTTCACCACTGCCCCCTCCCCTCGGCCCCCCCCCCCCCCCCCCCCCCCCCCCCAAATATCTCATTGAATAGGATGTATGTATGTTGATCTTCGTGGAAAACCAACACCATTTTTCCACTGAATGATGATCCACACATTCCTGTATGTATATATCCCACATTTTATAAAGACTGGTTTTAATTGTGTAAAGTTATCACATCTTTTTATGTTTCACCTTTTCATTATTCCACTTACATATACCAGTAGTTGCATTACATCTATAAATCGCATAACTTCATAACATTTTATTGCACATTAACCATACCTGTACATACACAGTGAAGTAACATTTTAGTATTTTGTGTTTACCATAACATAAATCCCAGAAACGTGAATACGTATCTACCGTCTTGTCACACTCACAATGAAAGAATACGTGTATTTTTACACAAGTACACTAACATAGGGTTATATTAAAACACTTTCACATACTTATCTTCAGTTTGAATTTTTGTTCAAAATGTCCAGTAGAGAATTCTCACAACACAAGCAACTTCATATTAATGAGTATTTCGTAATCTGCTTCAAGAACATAATTTCCAAAAAAGTTTGGACAGTTTCGTCACAAAACGAAATAGTAACCAGCACAACAATTTTTTTACAGTCATCATTTTTCCTTTCTTTATAAACAATTTCAGCTTTTCATTCATAACTAACAACACAGTATATCTGATATTTTCACATTTCAAATTTAGACTGCCACTCTAATTTTTCCGACCTTGTAAGCTCAGTTTGGAAATGGCAACACAAAGGGATACCATGCTATATTGCAATAAAGTGCCGCTCTTTACAGAAACCGAGCACGAAATTAATTAAATCACACATGTATAGATGTATAGAGATTCAAGGCAAGTCCGTACACATATTAGTGTATATATTTATAGATTCTATAATTATATACGTGTAATATATGCAGATGGCAAACTGAGATATTGTCTGAAGCTGTGGGACCTTTTCATGCTGTATCCTCTGAGGTTATTTCTGTAATTCAACAAACATCAGTAAAATGCTGCAGATCTGAATTGAATAAAAAAATGACTAAAACCACCTATTATATTTCCCACTCATTCTTAAAAACTGACACAGATTAATACTTCTATTCATATTCTTACAGTTATTTATACATATACCACATCAACAGAAAGTATTGAAATCTTGTGTCTGTCTGCTTTACACTCGCTGAATTTCAAACAACTTCACATCTGTGTCATACCAAATTGGTGGGTCAACATTTCTGAAAGACAAAAGAAGAAAAGATGACTGGCAATGTATTAATGATTAGCAAAAAGGATGAAATCTGAAATTATTAAGGATTAAAGATAGTGACTGTCCTCCATTGATGGCACCTTAATTATTCTGATCTGTCATTTTTCACTTCAAAAACTTTTTTAATACAACATTTATGTACACATGTTTTGTCATTTTTATAGTGCACAAATATATGTTTAAAGAAAGACAACAGCTTAAAATTTTGTTGAACCAACTCATATTACAGTAAACTTTACGATAATTGTTTGCAGATGAGAAAAACAGTTTCTCATTATTTGCAACATAAATATTTCATAAAAGAAAATATTATATAATGAATTCTGCGCACAGACAAACAGGGTGTCTAAATTATGACAAAAACCTGTAAAGTTCAAAACAGCCTTCGTCCTGGAGGATGTGGTGTTACTTACCTGAGATATATCACTCCCCACATGTAGGTTCTGAACCACATGGTGGTGCCGCTGTTAGCCTGGTACTTCCTGATCAGGATAGGGTGGGGCACAGGCAGCAAGCCCACCAAGGTGCCGTGCTGCAGGAACTTAAGGATCTCACTCTCGTCTGTCAGGCCCCTGGGGGACAAGTCACAGCGATCAGCAGGTCAGCGGGGTTACATGCAGTTGAAATGTTTCAAATGCACGCATAATTGAGGTCATGACATTTTTCTCTCTATATCCAAACAATACTGGGCAGAGCAAAATTTGTTTTATCGATTTATCCAATTATTTGATTTTTCTTTTCAACACAATACTCAAGAATTTTTCACTTATATCATAACTACCAGTTACCAGTGTGCCATGGATAAACTACTGACAAATCTTATTACCAAGGCCTCACAAACATTAGGAGCAGGGGAAACTACAAATTTTATGTCTAAGACCGGGTTTGAACCCGCATCTTGTGTGTCCTGATAATTGAGAAGTAAGTGGTAATGCAACGCTTGTGTACCAAGACCAGTAGCAATGCACCCAAATTTTACTGAAACATTTTAAAAAAATATAGTTTCCTCTTTAAGCTGTGAATGACTGTTTCAGAACAGACCTAGGCAGATTATTGTTAATGGAGCATTAAAGGTTTTGTTGTGTTACAAAATTTTTCTGTCTGTTTTGATTTCATTAGAAAATCCACAACAGAAGGGAAAAGAAAAAAGGTATACTTTAACAATTACATAGAAAATGGTCATTCTATATGTGTTTTTAAAGATGGAATTGTTTCGCCACTGCCGCATTCTGCCTGACATGAAATGAGGTCCGTGACAGGTAAGTGTAACATACTTGTCAATACAGATCTTCTCCACCTGAGGAACCAACACCTGTAACATCCTCATGATTGTCTGTAATGGTAACTTCTGCTTCCATGAGTGAACCTGAGGGCAACAAATAACACAGCGATTTACACCAGGGGGCCGTTTTCCAAAAGTTACTTAGGACGGTCGTAAACTTGGTCCCGTCTTAAGTCATAAAATTTACGTCACCGTTTCTAAAAATAAATCTACGGTCTCCACAGGTTGCAAATTTTGTGCCCACGAGGTATCATGAGTAAGCTGAAACTATGAAAACCCTGCAAATGTGGCCCACACACACAGACATTGTTTTCCCTATGTCAATGTGAGTACATTTTTCACCTTTTTCCATTGAAGAGTTCCAGTTCTTGTCCAAAACTAAGTTGCTCATAGATCATAGAAGTTACGCCCTCCAGGCAGCTTCAAGACAGATTTGTCCTCATCTATTTGTCCTCATCTTTCAGTAGTTTTGGCCAGCATTTCAATGAACTGTAGATACATTTGTTTATGCTTCATCTTATCTACAACGGCCTCAGACAAAAGAAAAATATCGTAAGGAAAAGCTTCTTGGCCCAGTAAGTTTATCTTACCCAGTCTGGAGTAGCGACCCAGCTTCCCCCAGGTGCAGATGTGACCGACCCAGATCTTCTCGCTTGTCTCTGATGACTGGTCTCTGAAGTGGATGAGCCCGGACTCGAGGGGGGAGTAGGCTGAAAAAATACTTCAGCTGTCATGAATACTGAAATACTCATTACATTATGATAATGCAGTGATGTCTCTCTACCTTACACCCCAGCAAATGCATGTACATGTATATGTTGCCTAACAGGAACTAGTACCTGTATATACACGTACAATGATCAAAATAAAATCAAACTTACCTTCTGAATCATTTACATCAAAACTTTTAAAGGCTGCAGAGTGCAAATTATACATAAATTCTGCCAGCGGTTTTCCAAAATTTGATCAACTTTCCCCCACCATGCCCTAAATTAGCCAGGTCAAATGAAAGAGGGGTGTTACTCCAATGATGTACCATTTTCATACGGCTCCTTAATCATGATCTTCCTTTTCTACTAAGAGACATTTTAAAAAACAAATAGGCTGGCTACTTCCTGTGAACACGGACTCATCTTAATACGTTTTCGATTCAGAGATCAAATGCTTGTGTATATTCAGTTTGGTCAAGGTACATATTTTGGGACCATCCAAACTCTATGCTAGTATTTACAAACAAAAATTTCTAAACCATCTTTCACCAACCTGCAGATGGTCGTGGGTTTCCCCTGGGCTCTGCTCGGTTTCCTCCCACCATAAAGCTGGCCGCCGTTGTATTAGTGAAATATGCTTGAGTACGGCGTAAAACACCAATCAAATAAATGAATGAATTCTAACCCATCTTCAGTGCAATGCTACACCAAGTCTCTCTATTCTGTGGTAAAGGCCTACTCCATGATTTGTAGCTCAAAGTATGTCCCATGTATAAACCAGCCAAAGTTTCTAAAATAGAGACATGTAAATATATCCCTGTCCCCCACAACTCACCAAGCTCTTCATCTTGTGAATGTTAGCCCTGCCCTGTTCTGTGTCTGCTGGACCAGCGTCCCCACCTCCTATCTGCTCACTGGTCTCCCCCAAGGGCTGGACACCACTGGTCATGGAAGCCGCTGAGGCCAGTTCCTTGAGCGTGGGCTGCTTGTGACCTTCATCAGGGGCTGAGGTCTCTGTCATCTTCTCTAGGCCTGAATGAAACAATGAATGATTCTGGTTTAATATCTCATTGGTCATGTTGGCTGTGTTTCAGCAATGTCCAGACAAGAACATTAGAATGATTCTTGAGTATGGCGCAAAACACCAATTAAATAAATAAATAGATACATCAAAATGCATTTGTATAATACTTTTATCAGCCACTTTGTGAACTATATGACTCACACAATACTGTACACTGTATTTACTCTCAAACCCATGTAGCAAGTATTATATTTTATACTGTAAATCATAACCATATCCAATTTCATGAGCTACATGTAATTCTATTTTGTGGATGTGGAGTATTATGCAAAAATGAACCAACGTACAAAGCCAAGAAGCTACCATATTTCACACAAACTTCAACCAGAAATTGACCAATTACAAGTCACTTGATGCATGAGACTGATGGTGTTTGATTATGGCTGAAAATAAGAAACAATCAACCTTGGAGTTCTGAACTTTATATATAATATGTTTTATTTATTAGCAATTTTAGTACTTCAAAAATTTTCATTATATTTTATTATATGATGGTTCAAAGCTTTAAATGTGGAGAAATCTACAGAGTGAACCACGGCCCTTTGCTAATTAAATATATCTGACAAATCCAGCAAATCTTGATTTAAAGCCACAATTGAACTAACGAGAGTTGGATTTGAAGAGGGACCACCACAGTCTAATAACAGTCGCGGCGAGCCAGAGCTTTAAACCTTCTGAACCAGTAATCTAACAATATGGAAAGTTCACCTGCTCTAGAGCAAGAGCGCATACTTACGTGGGGTAGCTGCCAGTGTAGTTTTGAGTGTGCCTGGCTCGGCTTCTGTAGCGGGAATGGCCCCCTCCATTGTCTGAGGCTCCTTGGAGTCATTCTGGGGCTGGACTAGTTTCTTACCACGCTTGGTAAGGGCCTTAGCTATGGACGAGTGGTCAGACGGCAGATTAGCCAGCTGATGGAACACGTTCCTCTTCCTGATAATAGTGTACACCAAGTTGGAGTTACCTGTAAGCGGAAAACAAAGAATTTGTATCATATATGTCCACAAAGATCTGTTGAGTCTTTTAAATTATGATGGAAAAATTTCTACTGGTAAATCAGACTTTGAACTGATATTCCATTTTTTCTTCCAAGAAAAAAATCAAGCATTTCGTAAGATTTCTTACCACCGGGAACCTGGTATCTACTTGTTTTTCTCAGGCTATTTCAGCAAAGAGTAGTCATCCACTGTTCATCTTCACACAGATTTCTACCAAACCCTTACAAAAGTAGCTTCTTCGTATAAACACACCCTGTGTAGTGTAAATTTTACAAAACAATTGTGGGGCCTCCATGGCTCAGTTGGTTAGCGCGCTAGCGCAGGGTAATGACCCAGGAGTCTCTCAACAATGCAGTCACTGTGAGTTCAAATCCAACTCATGCTGGCTTCCTCTCCAGCCATACGTGGGAAGGTCTGCCAGCAACCTGTGGATGGTCGTGGGTTTCCCCCGGCCTCTGCCCGGTTTCCACCCACCATAATGCTGGACGCCATCGTAAAAGTGAAATATTCTTGAGTACGGCGTAAAACACCAATCAAATAAATGAATAAATAACAAAACAATTGTTGCCTTCATCACTAGTGAACAGAGAATAAAATGCTTCTGTAAGTGACCCACCATCAAACTGATACTGTATGATGTTGTTGAAGACCTCCAGTAAGAAGAAGACCAGGTGATGGTTGGTGGGGCTGGCATAAAGAAACCATGGAGTACTGAATGCCTGCAGATATAGTAGATTAGCGGATGTTATCAAGAAAGTGGTTTAAGTAACAGTGTTATCATCATCTGGTTTGCCAAATAGCATATACACTTGACATGTAATGCTGGTGCCTGTCACTGGTTAAAAACCCACAGTCGTCACAGCCATTTTTCAGGAAAAGAATCTGTGCTATACCCAGAGAGTCTAACTTCCAAATAACGGTAATAATTTTACTTGCCAACATAATTATTTGTTACTTATTAACTTCATGTGTGTTCTGTACTCAAAAATATAAAACGTGTTTCACTGTCAGATTTATAAGTAAACTTCAGTGCACGTTCCCAGGAGCTGTTCTCAGAGCTGTTGAGAGTTCTCATTCGTCAGGGATTAGTTGTCTAGAAAAACCTTACATGTATACTTTCTAGTGCAGAAAATTTATCCAATAATTATATGTTTGAAGATGACAGTTCGTATAACGTTCGTATGTCTGCTACATTGTAACTTTGCTTTTGTTCAATACCACAGTACATACTGTTGTAAATACGTACACTGCCAAATATACTGATGCCGGTTGAGGATTTTATTACTGGAGTCTTTACTTACTTCAAAGAGATGGAGCAGCTTGGTACTGGCAACCATAGAAAGAGTCTTCAAGTATGGGGAAACTGAAAAGACAGAAATAATTTAATTTGGCTTTCCTTACTGTGGTCACAAGCAAACAAGACTGTCATAAGACAATGACGTAAATCAGTAGAGAGCATGACTTTGTTTGATTTGTGCTAACATAAAGATTGTTTGAAATGTTTGGCTATTAGCTTGTATCACCTACTGTATTTCATCTAAAAGTTAATTCATGACTTTATTATCAATTTTTGCCAATCTTAGATTGTTGTTTTGAGATTTGTTTGTTAGTTTCAGAATCAAAGTTATTACTTCCTTACTTTTATTTGCCTCTAAAAATGTACTTCTTTTTGCAGAGAATTTACGGTATATGACAAAACGGTAAATGCTTCATAAGCCGACTTACTGTTGACAATGATTGTGAGGAGACAGTCAAAGAGAGGTTGGAGACGCTGGTGACCTGTTGTGATGATCTTGTGGAATACCTACAACAGCAACAACAACACTCAATACATCCTGGGTATGGCCAGTTTTCAAGATTATTCACTCATTTATCTGAATAGTGCTTTACCCCGTACTCAAGACGCAGCATTATCGTGGGAGGAAATCAGGAAGAGCCCAGTGGAAACCCATGACCATCTGCAGATTGCAGGCAGACCTTCCCATTTATGAGTTTTCAAGATTAGGTAATAATGAAAGGTTTAGAACATGGAATTTACTGTCAAAGGTTAAATACCAACAGTTTCTTGGATTCTTTCACCACCTAAGGACTACTTCAGTAAAAAAACATCAAGTGAATTTATGTGATTTAAGTAAATGGCATCAATTTTTAACCAACTGAACTGTAAAATTTACGATCACAAAGGCGATTTATTGTATGCTAAGCTCGTAGACAGTACATTTTTGCACCACTCGTGACAAAATTTTAACGCAATCAAACTCACGATAATCAGGAAGTCTGCATGAGTGCCAGTGAAGACTGGGATATCCATGGGAACTCTGACGCTGTACGGCTTGTTCAACCTCACCCCAAAGTTACGCTCTCCACTGAGCAGCAGCAAGATGAACACCCCAATGTGCATCAGACCAACACGGGCTGCAAGGACAGGTCAGTTTTCAGGCATTACAATCAGGCACATATTTTAAAGAATTAGGAATTGAAATGGCAATATTGAATACATTAAGGGATAAGTTTTCAAAATATTCACACAGCTGGAGTGTTAGTTTGAACACAGACGTTCATAGCCAAGATGCACTGAAATGAACGTCTTGGGCAGTGATGGCCACGGACTGATATGAATTAGTGGCCATTCGATGGTATGACTGTAATGACCAGTGATGGTCAAGCACTGATAAGATATTTCTAGGCCAATAAAGGCCACTCATTGCTACAGGTTATAATGAGACAATTGACTCACACTGGTCAGCTCTAGCATCATTGAGGAAGTAGAGAATGGGAACCAGAATGTCCAGAACATCACTACTCTTCAGCACGTAGAACATGAATTTCTGAAAGAACAACACAAAAAACACATAATTTACAACACTGAAAAATCTTTTGTTCGATTATTCCTTTGGCATAATTCCATTAAGCCACCCAAGATTTTTTTTCACTTACACATTTGGAATCTAGAGGAAACTGGAGTACCCAGAGTAAATGATTGCCCTTCACAACTTACCCAAACCAATGTGCTTAAAGACACAGCCAAAGAAGCAAATGCAACGGCTGAATCTTGCAATTTCACTAGTCAGAGGCCAGTCAAAATTTAAGGAATAAAATACTGAGGTCAATTATACTGGTTCATCCTGCAAGAACGCAGTCATACATTTCAATCTTTGAAGACAACAAACTAGAAAATCAGTCACGTGAAAAATGGATATCAGTTAAGCAGAAGCTAAGAGAAAAAAAATCTGTTCTATATGGTGATAAAGAATGCTGAGAGTGCTGATAGAAAAAACTTATCCTAGCTACACAATCCATATGAAATACAATCACAACATATTTCAAATACATCTATAAATATAGAAAAAGAAATCAGTAGTCAATGGTAAAACAAGCGTGAAGTCACAACTGCAGTATTCTGTGGAAAGCTGACGTCGTCTAGCACTCAAGCCCATCATTAAGTGAATGGCTCATGTTAAAAAAAATACCAACAGACGGACTGACAAACAGACAAAGAGACTTATACAGATGCTTGACAGCTACAGAGTTAGTAAGACTTGGTCACATGATTATCCGTTACAATTTCATATTTACGTAATATATACGGGCATGTCTTTATATACAGATTACGGTCACAAAGGCACAAGAATTGCCTGCTTGAGTAATTACAGAAAGACACATTACCTTGTTAATGTCACACATCTTCCAGAAGAGTACAAGAAGTTCCTGAAAAAACTGTACTTTTTTACACGAGCCTGGCAGGTAGGTCTGAGTGAGTGGATTGTTCAACAAACGGGTTATACCCTTCAGGATGAAGAGGAAGTCCTGGAAGATATATCAAACTCAGTCAACGATTCATTTGCAGGCATATTTGACACAGTTTTTTTTTAACTGCTATTGTTTTACTTATTGGATGGCAGTCTGATTGCAACAACAAGCAAGTAGAAAATGGTGAGAATTATTCCCCAATGCCATATTAGTAGTAACTCTTAGGCACACCTACAAACGCTGAATTCTGTCCTTGTTCTGTCAGGATCATTTTATTTTAATAATCAAACATGAATATAATAAAACTGCCTGAGATTATCTGAAGAAAGCTTAGAAGAATATGAACTGTGGGATGAGTTACCTCCTCTCTGTGTATCCTGGAAAGGTAATTAACAAACAGGTTGTCTGGTCCTCCAGTCTGTAACAAACAAGTCAATACATCTCACTTGCATCTGGGACATGTAGACTTTTTCCACAAACCTTGTTTGTATAGTATTTAATTAAACTACCAATGAGGACAGGTAAAGAATCAGAGATGCTCCAAAATGTGCTACCCTCACCGACTTCATTACAAAGTAATAATGCCTACTGACAAGTCAAAAACAAATAGTCAGTGGGAAATTTCAGTCAGCACAATTTAAAGATGCATGAATGCAAATAAAAACCACTGAAAACCTATGAGGCATTTTCAAAGCAAAATCCACTGCCACAGCTAAGTATACAAATTCCCCTACAACAGACAAAAGGGGGTTTGATATGCTCTTTCTTTATGTCATAACTTGTGACAGTGAACAACAGTTCTGACAGACAACTAAACACATCCAAAACCACAGCCAACTTGATAAATTCTTGTTCCTTTCCAATTGTTAGAGATCAAGCTCACTTCACTGTTCTGATCCATGGCTGTTCCCCCTGTGGTCCCGTCTACGGACACGCTCTGATTGGCTGCCTCGTTCTCCAAGGTGACACACAGAACCTGCAGAGCCACCTCCACCAAGGGCTCCCGCGAGTCGTTAAACATCAAGTGGTTGTAGGGTACCCCATACCCAACAGGGTCATATGCACACACCACATTTAACAGGGAGGTGAACAGAGGAAGGGCATGTCTGGAAAAGAGAAATGTACAATTTGCACTTAAATCAAAAATAATCTTAAATATGCAAAGTAACCCTGAAGCAATTCATTTTGACGATTTTAAATATCCTGACTTTAATTAAGTCATCCTCAAGAGAATTTTGCCAAGTGAGGTACATTTTAGCTACATATACATCTACACAGTAGAAAACATAATGAACAAACATGTCTTACAAAATAAACAAGGTAATAAACATTAACTGTTTTAAGCCAGTTTGAAATATAAACATCTAACATTCCAGTTGCTATTCTGACACCAAATCAGATCTTCTGATTACATAATAACACCTTGCAAAGTACTAAACATACTTCTAAACATTATTTAACAGATGTAGAGGCAATGGCTGAATTCATATAGTCATTCATATATTGAACAATAATGTATTTCAATTTCAAACCAATTAAAACTGAGTAAAATATTTCACTAAAGCCATGATAACCCTTAATTTCTTTCAGACATGGCAAATAACCTTCATTTATTATTTAGTTTTCATCGACACACAAACTGACCTGTTTTCAGTGGAGGAGTAGAAAGCTATCCAAGGATTGGGCTGAGTGTGAGCATCAGCTGAAATGACGTCAGAAACATACATGTATGAGTGAGTGAGTGCTTGGGTTTAACGTCGTACTTCACAATTTTTCAGTCATATGACAACGAGGGAATCCTTAGGGTGTATGTAATGTGCCTCTTTGTTGCAGGACAGATTTCCACCGCTCTCTTATCTAATGCTGCTTCACTGAGACTCCTTACCGAAAGCAAGTAAGCAGCCCCACCTGAGCCATTATACTGATATGGGTGAACCAGTCATTGCACTGCTGAATGCCAAGCATGGAAGTTACAGCTTCCTCTTTTAAAGTCAGGTGTGACTCGACCCAGGATTGATCCTGGATCTACCGCTCCTGAAGTGGACGCTCTACCAACTGTACTATCCGGGCCAGTCATACATGTATGTAACCTCCAACTGACAAGTTTCTAGAACATTCAAGAACTACAAGACGATTAACTTAAAATTAATCAAATTATATGAGATTTTGCACATGGGGAGAGTAAGATGATCCAACTAGCAAGATCTTTCCCGAAATTTTTTTCCCCATTTGGCAAATCCTACAGTTTAACCCGAGGCAAGATTCACTGAATTAAAAAAAAAAACAAAAAAAAAAAACATTATGATACTGAAATTCAAAATTCAACACCCTTCAGCCAGCCTTCCACCAGCATCTTGTCATATGTTGTAACTGATCAACATACCAGCCTCAATACGCTGTACTCACAAAGCTTAGTCACACATTCCTTCCCTGTGCAGGCAATACAAATTGCACACTGTCCCTTGAATCATTGATTTACACTTACTTTCAGAGCAAAAAAGAGCTTCCTGTCATGTTGTACAGTAAATTGTCACTGACAAAAAGATCTTGTATGTAAAGGAAATCATCGATTCTGATTGGCTAGTGTGAGATACAGGTAAGCCCAGGCTATGCCCAGCCTAAGCTAAATTTTACATATGGCAGATTTATTCAAGCATGACCAAGGCTGCATGGTTTAATCCAGGCATGCCAGAAAACCCCATCTTCAGTGTCAGTCAATCGGCATCAGTTCTGTATCTCTTCAAATGAAATTTACCTGTGCAGTATCAAATCAATCTCATGACTTCATACTTACCTACAGGTGGAAGATACATGGTCTCTGAGAAGCACGTGATGAGCAGCTTGAGTATCTCTGTCCTGTTTTGATCATGGTAAGCGTTGTGTGCGGGAGAATGGGCAAATCCCACACCCGACTCCCAGATGTACTCACAGCTGTCTATAGACTGCATGTCTTCAGGGTTGTCCTACGCACAAACACACACAGTTACCATCAATTCATGAGTTATAGTTTTGTTTTAACTTGCGTTCAAAATTCATCATTAATTTTACCTATCTGATTAGTAATTTATGCTCTGTTTAAGAAAATGTCCATTACGTGAATGAATGAATGGATGGATAAATAATTGTGGTTTAACACAATTAAATGATGATTATCAGTTTTGGGGATCCACTGCCTTTACTCTGTAACTGACGAGTTGAAATTGCTGCCCAACATGCAGGATTTCGAGTCAGGGCTGTTATTTACTGATCTACCACCAGTGCTCACCAGTAACATTAAAATACTTGGTCACCAAATGAACACAGATGCCATAAACCATTCACAAAAGCATTTTTACACCAGAAATAAATTTTTCCAATGCCTTTTGTACCTTGAATAATTATTATACCAAAGGGTATCCAAGACAGCCCAATACATTACATGTATTCATCATTGTCAATAAAACATACCGGACCAGTTTTTCTGTTTGATGACACTGTAAATTCTGGACAGAACAGAAGATCCTGCACAAAGACAAACAATTCAAAAATACATACTAAAATACACAAAAACATACAGTGTAACAGGTATTGCACAGTAGTAATTTACTGAACTGTTTCTATTGCTTTTATTTCTTACATGTAACAGGAATCAACATAAACTGGAAGCTCTACAACTGAATAAAAACGATTAAATATTATAGATTACAAACACTAATATATGTATTTTCATATTCCTGCTTCTGTCATACATGATTGGAGTGCTGTCAATATCTTTATAAACCCAGTCACAAATACTGTACCAATAAGATCAAAACATTTCACTTACACAGATAGCGTTGATCAGAGATTGAGCCAGAGGAGCGCTCTCATTCTAAAACAAACATATTATCATAGGGCTATTATATATACAACAATAAGAATTGTAATTGGCATTAATCTGCACATGTAATTAGTATTAGTAGCATCAATAAGCTATTGCATCAAAGATTCATCAACATGAAATGAAATCTAAAAAGACAAGAGATGGAGAAGAAAATGATGCAGGTCACATTTTAAGATGGCAGAATTGATAACAATTTAGACTTGGGACAAAGAAAACCTATCAATGACAACTACCAAGTATTACATTGTTATCCAAACAATTACAAATGACAAATGCCTTGGCTTCGACTAAGGGTGGAGAAGCTGTAAATATTCTCAAGTACGTCTCTGACAAGATCACTAAATAAGCTGGCTGCTCTATAATAACAGTACAATACACTCAGAACAACAAACTTAAATCCCCATACCTCCATGTCTTCAGCCTGACCTGGTAATGTAGACCAGAAAAACCCTCGCCAGTCGGGGTCTTCAAATATGTATGGTAATATTCTGATCAACAGACGCACACAGTTCAACACTGAAACACAAGACAGAATCAAAAAAGATATCAAGCCTGACCGGTCACATTTTCCACGGAATAATTTCAACTACACTTAGCACACATGATTATAATTTATTTCCTACAACTTTTTTCTAATTTTTGTCATCTATCTTTATCTATCAGTAGTTTCCTCTTTCACATAACAAAGCACTATATGTCTCAGCCTGCATTCTGCTTTTTGTCACAACTTAGCTGAAATTGTCAGAAATATGTCACAAAATATTCATGGGCATGATCCCTGCATTTTCGATACCTGTAGTTTGCTCTTTCATTGAAGGGCATCCACTCTCTGCAGCTGTGACCAGTTTCTCCACTGCCTTGTAGCATAACGTGGCCAAGTTAGAGGGAGACTCCTCCCTCAGAGCCCGGATCTCCGCGGCAGGGATTAGCGTGAACACATCCTGGACACAGGTAACACTGTCTGACCAGAACTGATCCCAGAATGCCTCATCGTGGGGCTCCACAGGCTGCAAATACATCAACACCTGTACATTTAAGACACTGAATACCCAGCTAATATCACACAATCATTACCATGATTACGGCTTGTATGTGTATATCTATGCACAGGATTTATTCACGTACTTTACAACTGCCTATGCTGTCAATACTCCCAGGGTGCTTTTACACTGACAGCATTTATACTTTGGTTGTCAAGGAAACCAATTAAAAATGCACTTTCAGAAGCACATGAAGGCCTTAAAATTATATTTTTTATGCCAATGCTTAAGGTTTTCTGACAAGAAACTAAACAAACCTCGAATCACAGTCTTAAAAGGCCAAACATTAAAAAGCTGACGAATCAGTCACAATCAAGTAACATAAATCACTTGAAACCTGCTATACTTTAGGTGAAATAAAGTAATTAAAAATCAATTATGTTGGTATTCATGATCAATTTGATTGTTAAAAGCCATACATCGTCAAATATCGCCAAAACGGATACTTAATTTTATTAAATCAAACATTAGGGGCCTGTTTTGTTCACATGGTAGAAGCTGGATAGGCCTACACCGTCAGTTCAGTGAAGAACGTGCTTTAATTTCATAGTGAGCATCCGAGAAGCCCATCAACTACAAACAAGTGCACCAGCCTCAACTTCACAGATTTAGAATAATTATAGGCCTGTATTCTATTTATCAACCCTTGTTAAAATAAGCAGACTGACCCTATTGTGGACTAAAGCAACTGTGTCCCATTACACAGGGCCATCATTCTGTTGCTTTGTTGTATCTCGAAACCTGCATATTACCCATGCAGGTATATTTGTAGTTAATTTTATTGGCTGAATTGTGAGTAATTCATACTTTTTTAGAGCTTGGAACCAAAGGTGCAAAATATCATCTTGGTTCCCAAGCCCGACAAATGCAAGTGTTAAAAAATCAAAATGTCACAGCTAGACACGATGCTACATTGTACATGACATGTAATAGCTGAGGTAATTTTAATTCACCTGTCTACAAACAATTGTGGTCGCCAGTATTTCAAGGATTGTCTTCTTTGATTCCAAACTGGATGCATGAGGACAACTGTTTGCGATTCCTATACATTCTAATCATTCCTGTCTATCATGTCTTCATGGCTGTAAAATTTGGAGTAATGTGTTGCATAGCCTAATGAATTTAGACGTTATTGTAAGTATTGGCACGCGGCTACCGTATGTGTTGCATTGCATTGCATTATTAGAGTATTCATTGTAAGTATTTTACGAACTTTTCAAGCTCCACATGGTTTCTACAAACCCAAGATTTCTGAACACAGCATATATAAAGAAAACAGCTACAGGTTAAACCAGTGAAATGTCATTCTATCCTAGACATACACTGTACAGTCATTGTCGTTGTTGTTGCAACAACACACACCTGTCACTGTGTCTACGTCACACGGGTTTTCTCTACGACCAGCGCATCGTGCTTGGATATCCTTGCGTTTAGTTACCTGTGTTTTTAGTTGTTAGCTGAATTACGGCTTTCCTGAAATTTAGCTTTGTATCTGTGTTTCCCATTTCCATCTGCTGTTATGTCAGTCGTAAACAACAAGCATTTACAGAAAATGGCGATAGCGAAGATAATTAGGAAGGGGAGATAACTCTAAATGTCAAATACATTATATGTTGTGAATATTATAACGTGCATGTGGCATGGATGCACCGTCATTATAGATCTTCTCAGCTTGTCTTCTTATTTAAGTTGAAAGCAAACTAAAATGAAATGATGGTAAAATTATTTCTCTTTTTCAGTCTATTACATATTTAAACAGTACAGGCTTATATAATAAGTACGTCTGCCAATTAATAAAGGTTGTGTTTCCCCCGGTGTTTATTTCTCTGCCTGTCTATCCGTGTGTCTGTCTGTCATTTTCTATCAACAACTTTACAGAAAAAAAGTTTTGAAGCGATTTGGATATAAAGTTTAGTACACAGGTATGTTTATCTTGGGCTACATGGGACCAGTCCATTCAATTTTGAGGATGATTCGGATTGGGATAGGTTTCCAGGAATTTTAGAACAGTTCTAAGGGGGCCTCTGTGGCTCAGTTGGTTAGCGCGCTAGTGCAGCGCAATGACCCAGGAGTCTCTCACCAATGCGGTCGCTGTGAGTTCAAGTTCAGCTCATGCTGGCTTCCTCTCCGGCCGTAAGTGGGAAGGTCTGCCAGCAACCTGCGGGTGGTTGTGGGTTTCACCCGTACTCTGCCCGGTTTCCACCCACCATAAGGCTGGCCGCCGTCAGCATATATTTTTACTATAGGCTACCTGTTCAGGAATATATGCTGAACTACATAAAATACTGGCTCATGTAGGTATAAATGTACTTATATCTCTTTCATACAACGTTATATCTAGTTTAGATCTCCATCCCCGAAGATACAATATGCGTTTTTCCGATAGCATTTTAAGAGCTGTATGGTGGCTTGCCATTAGATACATGGTTTCCCGATCAGTCCTGTTATCTATAACAATAAGTAACGGTATCGGTAATTCGATCGGGCTAGACGTTTAGTATATAGTTTATTTCTACCTTTGCGGTCACGGTGACGATTTGTGGGCAAATCGCAATAAGAGCAGTAATCTTGTATTACACGAGATCCATTGTCAGCCTGGCTTGGACCCAATATGGAACAGTCCTACCGCCGTGATTGACGGAAATAAAATGCCGTTATACAACTACTATAATCAAACAAACAAACAAATTAATAAGTGGTACACGTTTTATTTTGAAATTGTTTCATACATTTTTATTACGATGAGAAGCCTGTAGAACAAGATCGTTTATAATACGTTTATTTCTTGCTGGTTCTTGGTAGTGTCCCCCTAGCGTGCCATCTGCTCCATCCCTTAAGTAGATTGTACAGAGCATCCCCCGGGCAGTCCGTACTGTTTACGTCACGGTGACCATACAGTCCGTAACTAGAGGCGATCTTTCCCTGGTAATGGAGAACAATACATATGAATATCACAATGTTTACATTATTCGGGTAACCAGCTTGCTTTGTTTCAAAAACTCGTATTGTGTAATTGAAAAGTATAGGAGTAGCATGGAGAGATTTTGAAAGAACAAAAAAAAAAACAAAAAAAAAGATAACATTTTTACTTCAAAGTTGACATTTTATTGAGATTTTGGAACTGAAACTCAACTGTTTAGCACATTTATATACAGTGTTCACAATTTTATTTCTAACATTGATGAAAAAGAGCTTAATTCACGTTAATATAATCTTTATTTTGTAAAAGTCAAAATTTGCTCTGTTTGTTAAATAGTTAGCCACATGCATGTCTTTAAGAATTTGGCACTAAATGTTTTACCTATATGGTTCTGCATTGTAATATTGTAACTCTAAACGTTGCCGAAAAAGACAAACCTTAGAAATGCCACAAGCGAGAAGTTTGTGGACAGTGTTCAGCATTGTACTGCTGGGCGTCTTGTTCATAAAAGAGCCAATCAGAGAGAAGGCAACGGCTTTACTGTTATAGCCATAGGTATGTGCCCCGATATGATCCCAATCACGCCCTATATACACTCGTCCATCTCCTCCAATCAGAAAGTTGTATCCGATGTCACTCCATCCTGTAAACATCCAATCACATTCACGAGTACGTTCACGTTCGAATATTTTTTTATTATTATATACCGCTTAAGACCCATAGTTTTAGGTGGGTTTATAAGTAAAAGGTTTCACAAGCTTTCAATCCAGATGCCGGGATAATTATAAAGAAGGAAAGAATCTCGATAATGATTCCGCCATGTGGATCGAAAGCTTGTGAAACACTTTACAGTTACATGGTGATGCTCGACTTCATTGTTATTGTTATTATTATTGTTTTTGTTGTTGTTGTTGTTGCTGTTGTTGTTGTTGTTATTATTATTATTATTATTATTATTATATTTTTTTTTATTATTATTGGAGAAAGTGTTGTTCAGATCCCTTGTTATGTGTGTGTTACACATATGATAGGTGTGTGCCTATGATACATACTGGAGCCATTCAGCGTTGATTGTGTTCCTTCTTCATAAAGAGGATAGAATAACACTTTGAGCATGACTAAGGAGATATTATCACACTTATTTGAGGAGCTCAGCATAAGGCATCTTACATAAGGCGGGCATCTTGTTTCTTGATAGTTCTCCTCGGGCATATTGGACAACAGCTTCTAAATAGCTTGTTACATGTTAAATGGATTTTACGTCGTTGGGTACTCAACATTTTTCAGGTGTATAACAGCGGTCAGATTTATGGGTGGAGGAAACTGGAGTGTCAAGGATGAACGACCTATACCTTCGTCAACTACCTGGCAAAACTATCGACAAATCCACAGCGGATACAGTTGGAGGCTTGCTACAAACCCGCGACCTCACTGCTCAAGGGCTTGACGGCTGTAGAGAGCGAGCGCTTTAGCCATTCAACCTTGCGTTTTAACCACCTGGGGTGGATTCTGTGAAGTCATTTCTGGCTTAATTTAAAATTTAAAACCTCTTCACAAGGCTTAGATGGTGGAAGATGAAATTTGGACACGTTTCTCTTAAAATGATATTCATGAAGTGGACAAATGTTTAATTTAAAAACAAGCTTTAAGGTCACATTTCCAAGTTTAACATCAGTCAGAAATGGTGAGGAATCGGACCCTGAGCCAGTGCTAAGCTTTAACTATGCTTGGACACTGCCTTTGACCTTGAAGATCACTTCTCAAGGTTAACTTTATGTCTTATTTAGAACGACGTTCATACAAGTGCAAAACGAGTTAAATGTCAAGATCATAGCGTAGCTTATGTTACATTCCCACGGTGTAATTCCACTTTATCTGGCTCTGACTCTAGTGGAAAATGTATGAACAAGAAATGTTCTTGGGTAAACAGTTAAACGGTTCAAACCTAGATAAATCATGCGCTAACACTGAAAAACAAACACCAGCATTTCTGTGACTTTCCTTGCGCAAAGGATTTGTCCCATAATCATGGTAATATCAAGAAAGCTCGTGATAAATTTAAGTTCCGCTCTCGGCATATGGACCTACTGAAAACTAATGATTCATCAGTACCGTCCAATGAAGGTACAAGTATGCGTTCGTTGGTGGAGACATTCGCATTGCATAAATAAGCTGTTGGTCTAATTGCGGCTTCGGGATGATGGGCCAGCCAACTTTAGAAAAGCTGAAAATTACGTCTTCTTTGTAAACATCTGGTTTCGAAAATATGACTTTGAATCGCGAAGAAGTTGTGTTTATAGAAAATAGTCTCGATTTCTGCATTGTGCTTCTCACATGCTGTAATTTGGGTACAAACTTCCACATATATGGACAAAACTCTACCTCCAATTCTAAACAGAGTTAGAGCATGTGCAATGAGAAGGCCATCTGGGTAATATTACCATCGTTATCTTCAAAGATTAACGTCGTGAACTTCTGGTGATTATTTTTTTTTCAGTTAAACACGCGGTAATCCAAAAGCTGGCGAATGACTTGCGAAATCAATTTTTTTTTTTACAAACGATACCTACATTAATTGGAGGCCCAACAAGATTATGATGGTGTGGACACAAACACCATGTCAGATATCGCACAATCGAAAATGATCTGCATTGATACACCATGATAACCACTGTATTGTGTACATATACGTACATGGATATTCATTTACTCACCATTATTGTCCATGTGGTAATCCTGGAAACCACGGACCCGAGCCGAGCACGAGGCCTTGTCGTGACACTCGGCACTTTCCGTGTGGTGGATAAACACGTCATAAACCGGGGTGTGCATAAGACTTAAGCCACGCCCAGCACGTGCACCCCATGAGGATCGGCTAACGAACTCAATGTCGGAACAACCTGTTGTGAACAGAATGATGCCATATTATGTGAACTTTTGCATGAGATCGTGTAAGTATCAGCCAAACAATTAAATGTCATGTGCTCTAATATTCAGATACCACATTCGTGGTTTCAACATAAATTTTGTAGCCACATAGCATGGTTTTGGCAAAGAATTTAAAATTCCGTGAAAGTTTATGGAATGGTGTATTTGTCGAACCAACGTTGCGACTTTTACCGAAAGTCTTCAACATAGTCAATGAATTACGTTCTATATCTGTGGGTTTGTTTGAGCGGTACAAACGACCAGCCCAGAAGATCAGATTGTAAGGTACTCTAGCTGCGCTGCATGATTGTGTCTATTTGCGTAGTCTAACTTTCACTGAAGACCACTTTTCTTCCGCCAATAAGGTGTGCATTTCCGTACGTACACCACATGTGAGTGGGAAAGTCCGTCGGTAATTTGCTAAAGGTCGGTGGTTTACGCTGAGCATTCCGGTTTCCTCCACTCATAAAATTGACCGCCATCCGAGAATAAGTGAACAATTCTTGAGTAAGGCGTTAAGCAACAATTGGACATAAATGTATAAAATATGGCGTTAAGCCACAATTGGACATACATGTATAAAATATGGCGTTAAGCCACAATTGGACATACATATATAAAATATGGCACTCCTTTCATTACAATGATTCACCCCAAAACAAAGCAACTGTGTAAATCAGGACGCTGTAAAAAGTTAAGCAACAATGAAGTAAATAAACCAAATTTGACGTTTGCGCTGGTTCTATAGTTCTAGCCTCACCTCCGGATCCACCACCACTGCAGCTGGGTTTCTCTCCCCGGTAGCAGCACGTCTCTCCCGCCCCATTACACAGACTGCTGGAGGTCTCCTGGAAGTCATAGTTACAACAACCTTTCTTCACGCACTGCCCCGGCTGACCTTTACTGGTATGGCTGCAGCCAACATCAGCGCCTTGGAAAAACAGAACAGTTACTCTGAAAACTGTATATAGTGGAGTGGGTCGTGTAGATTAGACTTGATCACAGCGGAAACCGTTCAGTTCATGAATAAAATAGTAATCTGATAAGGAATCATATCTGTCTATATATATACAGCAAAGATGAGGTAGGGTTGAGGGTGTTCCCTATTGACTCTCTGTACAGAATCAAATAGATAACCTATTTAACTGGCCTACTTGTACAAGTTCGTCATTTTTTAGAGACCAAAATTTTTAATCTGTTCCATTATTTTATGCGATGTTATACAGGTCTTAACTGCCAATCATCATACAGTGTGAATTTGCCTTGCCCAGTATATGTATAGTGCTAAAAATAATTTGGGTATTTCCTGGCATACACTCAATGCAACATCCAAATCCGTAATGCATTTGCCGAGAAACGTTCTGAAGAATATTTCTTCTATGTAGGTTTATCCGCATGTGTATGACATGATCTGTTGCCTTCAATATGAATTTTACCTGAAATATTCTACCAATATCACGAAATGTAGAGAGAAAACCATAGATACACACTATCTGGGAACCCCTATAGGTTTTAACAGACCGACACACTTTATACCAAGGCTGAGACGTTTTCATGGATTCTGCAAGATTCCATGTCATTGTATGACTATGTGGTCCAGGTCGGTTTCACGAAGCTCATTTATGGCTAAATAAGCCAGTGACTTCCCTGACCACGTAGATGTATGAAGATCACTTAGCTGTACGGCTACTTAACACTAAGTATACGTCTGGAAACTGATTCCACAAAGAAATTTCTGACTTAAAAATTTAAAACACGATTTTGCAGCTTATTTTTAGGTTATATAGATTCAAATTTTGAACACCTCGTGAATTTTATCTTAAGACAAACATGTTAAAATTTCAACTTCCAGTACCTAATATTAAGCATTCTGGTAAGGTCTTAAATTTTAACTTAAGTGTGAAGTGACTTTGTGGAATCGGCCCCAGAATCCTAAGATAGATAGTTGTCAACTTAATATTATAAGTTGGTAAACCTATTAAATGGCTACAATAAGAGGAATCGTTGAAAAGAGAGCTGGTCAACAATACATTAATGCGTATTAAGCTAAACATTGTGACACTGACTTCCATAAACGAAAAGCTAAAGTATCAGCTTCTTAATGACGGTATTAATGGGAGTATAACTCCATTACAGGACTCACCTAAGGCTGACGCGGACAAAGTCACAAAGATCAACAGAGGTAACATCATGCTTTCTCTGGTGAATGTAAGTCCTTTGTCGGTGTTTAGTTTTTGCATGTAACTCGTATTTATACAGCGACTAGTGTATATGGGAGCCTGATTCAATCTATTTAGCTGCATGGCTCTTCTCTGACAAGATTAGGTTTCGGACAATAACGAAAAATACAACTTATGTCTATATATAGATAAGAGCCCCATAAACTGCACATTTCTTTTAATAAACCTTCTGTTTCCGTGTATAGTATCATGTTAATCTGAAGTAATCATAGAAAACAGAAATATACAGCACCAATTCAAAGAGAAGCCGTTTTGCGCTTTCAGCCATTCCATACATGAAGAGCTAAGTTGCTTTATCATATATAGGATTGGCAGTGAAATATACAAAAAATACTGGCGTGTGAATAAAGCATCTGGCGATATATAGCTTGGCTAAATGTGTATATAGTGGAATGAATGAATGATTATGGCTTAACGCCACATCGGCAGTTTTCCAGCCATATCGTGGCGACGAGTATGTAATGAATGATGACTTGCTAAAATTTATAAACAAATCGACGTTTTAAAACATTATGCAATTCCGATAATTTTTTTTTCAAGTTTTTGTGTCTCAGCGCATTCGCATTGTTACACACTACGCAGAGGGTTTCGTGTACTTATTTATTTGATTTGTGAAGAAGAATATTTCACTTATTTGATGGCGGCTAGAATTATGGAAGGAGGAAACACACGACCATTCACTGGTTGCTATAGCGAACTTTGCCACCTTGAGAACGAGGAGGAAGCTAGCATGTGCTGGACTTGAACTCACCGCGATCGCTTTCAATTAAAAAATGTATGTACACATTATTTTGTGATCATATATTCGTCATGCAGGGTTTATAACTATTAGTTTCCGCAGTCTGGATTCATTGATCATGATTCAGTGAAAACAATGATGTGCTATTCATTTGTTTTTATTACAAATCGCAGTCATGCAAGTTAAGTTAAGTTAATGAGGCATACATGCATAAGCGGTAAAGACATTTGCAAGAGAGCCAAGAGATTATGAGGCTTACGGTTATGACCATGCTGTTTACGTCACATACTAGTATACCAAGAGTGTGCGTCTTCAACTTATACATACATTCACTCTTTATCACTATATGAAGTTTATTTTTTTAAGTTTAAGGATCGGATAACTTGGCTTTTTCGTGAATATATTGACTGTTCAGAGGAGCCAGTTTGAAAGTTATCTACACAATACACTCTATAAACTAATTTGTTGAATTTAAACAAATAGATTATTGTTTGTATAACATAATGTCATACTGCAGTAAAATAACGTATCATAGCATAATACAGAGAATGTATAGTATTACCTTAAATTTACAAGATTAGCTTAAAGTGTGGTGATTATTAAACTGAATAACAAGTTGCAATATATATAGTAAACGCAACACTATGGTGCTTACTGTTTTCTGCTAACTGTAGGAATCTAATTATATGTCATTCGGTATTACTTTCTGATTCTAAATAATCAGAAGGTATAATTCTGATGGTCTAGTAATGCATGCAACATGGCTTGAGAGTGAGTGTAAACGTATAATATACCCTCTGTCTTAGCTCCAGATTAAATTATGTATTCCGCACCGAACATTCATATATTGTTACGCTCTGATTCCTTCAAACCAGTTATGCAAGCAGTTATTAGCACTCACTATTGCTTTTTCACGTTTTCTGGTAACACGTTTCTGTATATGTGTGTACAGAAATCAATTACTGGTTCGCACAAAAAAAAGTCCGAAAAATCAGAGGGATGGAAGATGACATTACCGTGCACAGTACATTTGTCAAGATTAGGGCAAGATGGCCAGGGTCTGGCAAGAACTGGCGGTGATAGTCGTCTGTGTAGCCATACATGTCTGTGGTAGGTAATTTTAGGGATTTTTTTTCTTTTTCTTCTATTTTAACGCCCTTTCTTACATTTGTTACATTACGTCATTGTTGGGATTTCGGTCGGGGTATCGGACAGTTTATAGGGCTATCTAAATACCGATCTAACTGTGATGATGCCTTACTTGAAGCATTACGCAAAGGCACCAAACAAGACACCTATATACCTAGTAAGCCATGGTATTCATTGTCGTTTGTCCAATGCCATGCAGTGATCATTGACCATTTTAAACTATTAACAAACAGCCCTAGGAATAACTTTGGGAACACACACACGTTTCAGCTTTGCAAGGGAATAATAGTATGGAGATGGGAACAAGAATCTATATTTCAGATAAAGTCTTTTGCTTGTGACATATACAGAAAAGGTAAGTAAATTCTTGTTTCGTAACCTTGCGCATAGTAACTGACCTGTAAGAATTTGGATGTGTGCGCCACCATTTGAAACGTCTATACAGTAAAAAATGACTCGATAATCATGAAAAGAAGGGACCACTACTGTAAAAGTACACGTTCATGGACAATTAAATGGTCTATTACGTTCGAGATCAACAGACGGCGTCCATGTGAGATTACCTTTAAAGTCTTGTTTGGTTTGTCAAATCACCACATGCTTCATAGGCTAGCATTCACTCGCATCATCAGCTATACACACAAGTGAACCCTTGGTGCAGTTTCATGTCTTTTCAATGATCACTCATTTCCCAGTTTCCCTCGTGCCACAAGCGGGTTTTTATAATGCTAATCAATGTAAAAATGGGAGAGCATCGTTTTTAAAGCCTTAATGAAAACATTTTCTTTCTTTCCTGCAGCTCTACCTGAAGACGGGGATCTGGGTGATATTTTTGAGGATGAACTCGGGATATTTAACGGTTTGGTTGACACGAACATTTTAATCAGGAAAATATCTAAGCTCCGTCTCGATATTTTGTTAGGTGAGTGATTTACCAACAAGTTTTAATCACTGAAAAAATGGTATTTTGAGAGAAAGTTAAACCAATTAAAGCAAAATTTGTATCCCGGGCGAAATCGGGAAACAGGGGATCAAACCCAGGTCGGGTCATACAAAATACTTTAAAAATGGTACTTGTTCCTGCCTCGCTTGACGCTCAGCACTCCAAGATTAGAGCAAGGAAACAGGACTGGTTGACCCGATGTCAGTATAATGTGACCGGGTGGGGTGTCATGTCTGGTGTCCTCGGCATGATACTTCAGTGGCGGCAGCACTTTGGCGGCAGGGACTTGCCCTGCCACAAGAAGACACAGTGTATGTACACACACCTAATGACTCCTCGTCTGAAAAAGATTGAAAAATTACGACGCTAAACCCCAAGCATTCATTCATTCTTTTTGGTATATGGGGTTTGCCAGAAAAATAGCTTTTATTCGTCATTATTCAAAATATTTTAAACAGCAAAAAAAAAAAAAAAAGAAGAAGATATTTCATACACATCAATTATCAAGAAATAGGTGTCTATAATGTCCAATTGGACATTATAGACACCTATATCTTGATAATTTCAGCACCATGGGTAAAATATTATTGAAAGAAATGTATTTTTAGAGGGGTAGTGAGACACAAGAACACCTTTTGAAACCGTTTCACCAACGATGCTGAATGTTTCCTGAAAGGTTTCTCATAAACATTAAATAATGTGTGTTGAATTATAGTCTTGCTTTTAAAACATTCAGAATAATTGTCCATTAGGGGGGTTATCATTTTCTCTTTCTCCAATCTGTAAATTGCTTATAATCGATAATAAAGCATCTTGTTAAATGTATGTATGAATGTCCTTATGACAGGAAAAGCCTGTCAAGCTAAAGCAAATGGAAACAACATCAGGAAAGTAATCAAAGCAAATAAGCTGGAAAGACTTTGGATATTTGTATCCAAAACTATTGGTTTAGGGACATAAAGTAAACATATTCTCCTTATTGGAAGCAGCATCACACTTATGAAATAAAAAAAAAAAAATATTCTGACCTTTCTTACAGGCGGAGATGATGACGATTCGGACGAGATGGGAAACGATGGAAACGAAAACGGCCGAAACGGACGTGACCAAAACGGAAATGGAATAAATGATAATGGAGAAGATAGAAATGGAAGAAACAACAAGCTGGACAATGGGAATAGTTTGCATGGTAATGGCGAGAAAACGGCTGGACATGACAAAAATGGTATTGACGGGAAGGGTGATAGAGAGGCGAGAAAGAACCTATATTCAAACAAAGGGGACAATAAGGGAATTTGGGGCGAGATTAACGGAAATGGGGATAAAAGAGAAAGAAGAAATGCACGAAATGTGAGAAATAGAAGAGGTGGAAATGGCAGAAATCGACTTGACATGTCAAATTTCAGAAATATCCTTAACATATTAAATGACAAGAGCAACAATAAGACCAGCAATGGCAGAAACGAAACTGAAGAGAACAGATATGGTAAAGGAGGCTATGGAGGAAATGGTTACAATGGAAACGGCAAGAATGGCAACGATTCAGCTCGTAAGAAGAGGGCGCTGGGAAAGGAAAATAGCAGATACGAAAATGGAAACGGCGAGAGTGGTGGTAAAGCCAATGGCACAAATGGCGGAATTGGTGAAAATAGAGGAAAAAGTATGGAAAAAGCAATAGGGGAGTTTCGAGCTGGAACTTTTTCCAGTGGCACAAATGACACCTCTTTCCTTTAGGAACTTCTCGAGTCCACAAACATTGCGATTCTCAATCTTCTCTATCATTTTTCTACTCTAAATTAATTTTTATGACACTTTTTTCAGATGCCTATATTATGATGAATTTTGATCAAATATAGTTGCCTAACATTTTCAACAGGTCACATGTACAGTTGGGCTTTTCTACCTTCCACGATAATAGAGTTCGAACTCGAAACTCTCCTATTGATGCGAACTGGAAACGACAACGGAAATGGAAAAAATGTGAAAACCGGAAATGGTAACAGTGGCAACGCTGAAGGTATGGTGGAAACGATAAAAATGAAACTGGAACAAACGGGCATGGCGAAAACGGGAACGGAATAACAGAAAATGCCACCCACGACAACGGAAAGGACGGAAAGGGAAATGAAGAGAAAAAAGGGAAAGCGGAGAATCTGGGGAAAGTGGAGAGGAAGGTTTGTCAGGACGACATATGATACAGCTGGTCAGTTTGTTGACACCTGAGTGAGGTAATGAAAATGTATAGCAAAGGAATGTGGCCCAAACTCGATCAGAATGGCGTAATAAACATAAATCCATTGCCAGTTTATACATTGTGCTAAGAGTATGAGGTACCTAGCAACATATTTATACCGGAATTAGTATCAGTGTTTAAGCTACAATGACTTTAAGTTTTCTTTACCTTTAAATGTTAATTAGTGTGGTGTCTATAATGTAATACAATATACAAGCATCTTTTTGGGCATGAGTTCTGCTAAATCGCTATAGAATTGAAAGCTCGCGAATCTCGCGAGTATCAAAATGTTAAAGACATGATTTTTGTCAACAATCTGTAATAAAAACACTTGTGTTGTATGAACACAAACTTGTTTTCTTTCCAACAAAAGTCTTGTGTCATATTTGAACAACTCTATCTTGTGTTGAATTAACACAAGGTCTTGTATTGAAAGGATTGAACACAGGATGTATTGGATGTTATACAAAAAATGTTTGTTGTAAATTACCTCGTTTTGGTTCAATACAAGTTTGTACTTTATTCTTTTGTAACACAAACATGTGTACTTTACATTTATTTAACACGTTTAATTGTGTTGGAGTAACACATCTCTGTGTTAGATTTCAGCACAAGTGTTTTTTGTGTATGAAATCCTGGTTCAGTTCAGAACAGATGCATAGGCACTGTTTCCAGTGACCACCAAAAAAATTATGTAAAGCTCAGAGAAAAGAGCGAAAATAGTAAAGTGTGTATAGAATTCGTTCCATGCAACTAACAAATGTATTCAGATTGGATTTTGAAAATATTTATATTTTAAATATATTCATAAATATTGTCAAAATTCAAATTAAATGCATACGTTTGGATATATACGACAAATTTACATTCATATAAATTTAATGAGACATGCATTACATCCTTATCTAGAACATTACTATGCAAAGACGATATATACCAAGAGATGGTCCCAAATAATGCTCCATACAAAAATATTTTCGAATACTCATTTATCCTAAAAAAACCCCCAAAAACAATACTAAAAAGCACATCTGCACACTCTTTCATCTGATTTTGGCATATTTTTTCTGTTTTCTTTTCCTTTAAGAATGCGATTTTTCTCAAGTTTCAACACGCACGTAGGGAATGCGACAAATCATCTAGCCGCTTGTATAATGTAATTACTTCTAAGGATGCTAATGGCGGCCCATGCAAACATGTACATAAGTCATGTATTCTGCGTGTAATTTGTAGTAGGCCTACCAACTTTTGTAATACATATATACATGTACTAGAATATTATTAAAAGCTCCAACAAGCACATAGGTATACTGTAGCATGCAACTTAATACAGTACAAAAATTATATACCACCGACACAATTAAGTAGTATACAAAATATCTAGTTCTAAACACCTATACCACTTTGCATTCTGCTAAGAAATTGAAAATCGCACATGCTCAGAGTTATGTGATTTATATATTGTCAGTTTCATGCGATTCTTTGGGTTTGTGCATCATCGCACATCAGATTCACGTTGAAGTACTTAAGAATATTTACTGTTAGGTTCTGTGGTTTTGTCGATGAAATAAAGATGTGTGTTGAAGTCGTTCCGAAGAATTTGGAGATGTACAGAGATCTGGGGCCCATTTTACAAGCCTGTCCCTACGCTACGTCAAGTGCATTTGCCGAGCTGACGACCACTTTGGTGGCCTGACTTCCTTGAAGTCGGGAAACCCAGGATCAAAACCGGGTTGGATCATACCAAAGACTTACTTGTTGCTGCCTCGCTTGGCGCTCAGCATTGAGAGGTTAGAGCATGGAAACAGGACTTTGTGGCCCGGTTTCAGTATAATGTGACTGGGTTTGGTGTCATATCAGGTGTCTTCAGCTTTATACTTCAGTGGCGGCAACACTTTGGTGACATGGATTCTCCGTCTTAAGACAACAAAGTATATCTACACACATGCACCTGACTCCTCGTCATCATATGACTAAAAAATTATTAAGTACGACCTAAAACCTCAAACATGCTTGCATTCATACCATGGTGACGTATATTTTCAATATACACGTTGCCTTGGACGTTACGCCAGGCGTAGGCCTACGTTGTGACCGTTTCGTAAGACAGACCTTTTACCCAGGATAATGCGTTGGGTTTCCATTCATTGTTGACAGATATTGTAGACTTTCTGATTGGTGGAGATGAACGAGTGTTTGTTGGCCGTGGATGGGATAAGGAAAGGACGCCATACGAAGGGATACAACGAAGTGTGCATTGCCATCGCTATGACTGGATGTAGTAATGAAAAACCCTTACAACAAAATGCAGATTGCTGCCAAAAAGTTAACTACTTGTGGTGTATCTAAGGTAAATATTATACATTTCTCTGCTATTGAATGCATAGTGCAGTGTAACCACGGATCCTCAAGGGGACAATAAAAATATATCTGCTTTAAACAAGCCTGACACCGTGTTAAATGTCTTGAATGGGACATTGAACGAGAGGCAAACCAGGGAGTGTCTGTAACGAAGTTAAGCTGGTTTTCTTCCAATCGTTAGGACACACGAGGTGCTGGTTCAACCCTGGCCTTGGACAGGGAATTTGTAGATCCTGTCGCCCTTAACTCTCGCGTGGCCGTTTGCATGTGGTCCTGTATATACGTCAGATATGGGAAAGTTCATCAGTATGACTTGCAAAAGGTCGGTGGCTTATACTCTGCACGGGAAATCCGATTTCCACTACCGATATAACTGACCGCAATAATATAAGTGAAAAAAGAAATGAAATGAATAAATTTAAAGGAAGAAAACGTAGCCGCGTTGATAACAATTGGAGCATAGTTACTGTTGATCTCAATTGAACAGTGGATAGACAGACTGAAAATCTCACACTAAATACGGCACAAAAGCCATGTATTTTCAAGACCAGAATCCACGTAAATTATATACCCAGGGACATTTTTATAGACTTTTATGTCGATACATGGCTCAGTCGGTTAGCGGGCTAGCGCAGCGTAATGAACCAGGAGCCTCTCACCAATGCGGTCGCTGTGAGTTCAAGTCCAGCTTATGCTGGCTTCCTCTCCGGCCGTAAGTGGGAAGGTCTGCCAGCAACCTGTGGATGGTCGTGGGTTTCCCCGGGCTGTGCCCGGTTTCCACCCACCATAATGCTGGCCGCCCTCGTATAAGTGAAATATTCTTGAGTACGGCGTAAAACACCAATCAAATAAATATATCGATACATTAGTTTTCAAAACGTGAATATATGTTTTCTGTATGTGTCTTTCTATGGGTACATATCGCCACAGCATGGTCTTTACGGTCATCTGGATGTAAATGACACGGAATGTCCCAGAGCAGCTTTTTACAAAGTCATTCAGAAGTGGAACAGATGGCACGCCTGAGGAAATCTCTCAAAAGTCCACCCAGCTGTTTACTCTCTCTTTGATTCAAACTCATTTACACCTATAATACACTGCTCAGGAAATCTCCGTAGGGAAGAATATTTTATCTAATTCGACTGTGTGGACTCTCTAGTTCAAACCTTGGCGGCGAGTATTACATGTGTATACAACTCATAGCAGTCATTCAAAACTGGAACACTATATGAGAAGATCGAATTATTTGACTATAGTGCCATATATCTCTTTCGTACAAATTCATTAAGTAATTTATCCGTTTCTGTTTTGTATACGTAGACTCTGTATTTAAGCCTTGTTGACTACACGGTGTGAACATTAATTTCAATGTATACCTGTACATTATATAAGAATACACGGTTGAACCCATTTTGTGTTTTCTTTCAGACTGCGTCAAATGACGAATATATAGATTTAGTAGCAGAATCGATTCCATATCAAAGAGAGGAACGAGTTTGACATAAGAACAGTTGCAGGTGCGAGTTTATGAAGAACAGATATGGGCCTTCTCACAGAGAGAAAACGGACTCAAGCATTATCGACGGATGCGTCCTCACAGGTTTGTGATAACCGCCACCACACGATGGTCGTTTCAGTAGGATATATATATATATATATATATATATATATATATATATATAGCAGGCCTTAGATTCGAAAGTTCGACATATGACAACAGATGAAAACCTCATCAGGGTTTTATTCGAACTGTTCATGTAAACGATGAGATATAGCAACTTATACGCCACGAACAGCTTGTCTTTCGGTTGTTAGGATAAAGGTGTGGGCTCAGTCGGGGCCAAGTCGTAGATTTCCCGCCCTCGCGGTTCATAGGCCTTTGTGAAAATGAACGTCCGACGACTTTCGTGGAAGATCATTTGTCTTCAACTAATATGGTGTGCATGCCATGTTGGAAAATGCGTGAACAGAACATAACTGTCATGGACAAATCACACGTCTGTCATCTAATGACAAACTAATGACAACGCTCCCACTGTTTAATAAAATGATGGAAAGCGAATTTCTGAACTATTTTATGTTATGTTCTAATTCGCCAACTCAAACAGACATAAATCATTTGACAATTCAGCGTACGCTTTCTAAGCTTTTGTCGTGTATACACAAATGTAAGATAACGACAAAATGGTAAAGTCACAAGCAAAAACGACTTTCACAGATATCGCGCGCCGTCCAGGTAAAACCAGAGATAAAATCTTCCAAAGGAAAACTCGAACCCTGTTTCTGTATCCAAGCTCCAGTCTGGATGGCGGAATTCATCCAATAGAACAAAAGTGTTTTTCAGAATAGATTCGACATAAGGGTTTTTCCCATATCCACTTTACCATAGCACCGGCCTTCCGTGAGCAAGTCATGCATCCGCCAATCCTAAAAAGGAAAGAAAACACCATGTTCCCCCAAAACACATATCTATAATCTTAAAAATGACGGTCCACACCCCACGGAGTTGGCCACTGATTGTCGATAGCCATATACTCCACTGTGCCATTATATAGCCCAAAGCATTGATACTTCGCCGTGATATGACTTAAAAATAGTTAAGTACGACGTTAAACAAGCACGCACTCACTCACTCATACTGATACTACCTCGCATTGCCCCCAAACCATACACTATATGGACTCTCAAAAAGCCACTTCATATGAACAATAGTTGCCGCTTCAGCACTAATAACTATAAACAGCAGACACAAATCTATTCAACCGACCATGCACATAGTTTGAATGCCAGTAAACACCCCCATGCCAATAACAAACATACAGTATTTATGTTCTAATTCGCTCACTCAAACGAACATAAATCATCCGTTGTCCTTTGACGAACGTTTTATTAACTTTAGGAATAACCGGGGATCACGGGGCGTCCCTCGACAGACAAAGAAATAAATAAATACGATGTATATAGTCAATTATATTCCAAAATCTAAGGAAACAGACTTTCTTTCGTTTAAATGATTTTTAACATAGCTGTCCTTTACTTTTTTCCGATTTTCAGCGCTCAAAAATGATCAAATGATCTTGGATTTTTTTATAATTAACCACAAAACCAGCTCTGTTGAATGTATTTTATACACAAACGTCAAATCGGAACAATTAAAATGAACGTTGGAAGACTGGCCGTCGTCTAGACACGGTGCAACCATTATGCCATTACACCGCAAAAATCTGACTAAAGGTCATGTAGTAAACAAATATAGCGCTGTAGTCAAAGCGAACGGTAACACTGTGAAAGTAAAACATTTTAGCAGTCCATCTAACACTCAGGAAAACTCAAAATAACAGCCGATCCTGGGCAATATCAAACTGATGATAACCAGATTTCAAATCAAATATTAACATATAACCATGAGCTTCTAAATAGTCCAAGGCAGAGCGAATTTAACTTTTCTTTTGATTACACGATCCCTTACATAGCGTAAATCAAGTTTCAAATTCTTCTTTCCACTTTTCTGAACAGAGACCAATGGGGGAATTTACAAGATGTGGGACAATATTAGATTCTAAAATACACCCATTCCGAAGAAGTTCAGAGATCGCTTCCGAAACGAAATCTGGATGCTGCAGTGCTGACAAATTGTTCACAAAATACCTCTTCTTTTGAGTGAGTGAATGCTTGGGGTTTAACGTCGTACTCAACAATTTTTCAGTCATATGACGACGACCCCTTCTTTTGTATAGAATTGACAGAGAGACGTGACCCATTGTAGATGGTAGCGTTTAGTTCTTTGAAACAGTCAGAAAAACACAAATGTCTATTAGGTAAAAAAGTTTTGGAATCAGAACAATATTTATCATTGACTTATCTCTGAACGTTTTCACATAGCACAACTCTCAGCCTGCCGCGGATTACGGATTAAAACAAGGCTATCATATTTTTTCGCCTTTTTGATGACTCGCGACATTGTTCCTCGCGAAGTGCAAACAAGTTTTAGATCGAAGTAAGAACATGACTGATGGAAAAGGTCAGGCTGGGCGGGCCTTTGTGTCTGATCTGAACGAAGTTTTTGAGGGACATCGACGCCAACAAGGTCTGAAAATTCGTTAGAGTCCATGGTAGAAAAATGACCGTGCACGCCACGGAGTTGGCCACTGACTGTCGATAACCATACACTCCACTATGTACAATGAATTTGTTGTTTCAGTAATAGACAGCACACCATGGTAACTAACACAAAAGATAAGTTTGTAACGGTAAACCAAAGATAATCTATAAGTAACACCTTGACCTGGCAATGATAGTCATATAGAGGGGCCGCAACAGCAGTACTTTCAGTCACCTGCTTGACATGTATGAACATACCTAAACTGTAGACGTACATTTCTAACAATACCCTTCCCAGTAAAAGTGTGTATGTACATGGATGTGTGTAATGCTTGAGTTTAAGGTTGTACCCTATTTCTTCTAATATTTGGGACACCTGATCTGCTCATTTTATCCAATATATATATAATTGTAGCAGGAATATTGAATTTCTTTTTTCTCACATGGTCAAACCACCTAATGAACAACATACTGATATCTTTACTTTTCCAAAAGGCTGGTAAAAAAATCTACAATTCTACCCTCAACACTACTAATATCTGTCCCACAAAATTGGAAGAATTAGGATAACAATATTTCAGTCAAACGAGGATGACATTAAGTTATAAAATCCTTGGTATGACCTGAACCTGGTTTGATCCCAGGTCTTCCCACTTCAAAACAGACACTCTGAACATCTAGGCCATCAAAGCGGTCACCCAATGGAAGCAAGAATACGCCTAGTATGATTATGATTAAATCCAACAGCAATGTCACTCCAAGACAAAATAAGTACAAAGCCATAAAATATTTATTACATGTACACACAATTTACAATGTCAATAAAATGGTGGTCCAAGTGAAATGGGCCTGGATTGGATGAACATGAAATTCAGACTATCTAAGAAGACTATCTTTTCTTGAATCCATATTTCTTTCTCTCATAAAACAGGTCTGTTTTTGCACTTCCAAGATTAACTATTTTAGGACAGCCATCTCTCTGCAAAAAAAAAAAAATGAAGAAAAGAAAAACATTAAATTATGTTAACAAAAATCCTACAGTAAGTTATAAATATTGGCATATGGATGGACAAAATTGGGCAGAACCAATATTTTAGCCACTGTTCCTTGCCAGGGTACCTGATCAACTTGCCGACTTAAATTCAGAGCTAGACTACCAGGAACTAGAATGAACCTGCAACTACACTGTTCAAGGGGTAGTGAACCAGCAAGAGCCTCCTGTCCTGCTCTTGAGGATTTCATTTGCAGAATACTGATTAGGGTTTTACTGGTGATGTTAAATTTTGTGGAAAATATCAAGCTATTATAGACAAATATTTTTTGTTTTTTGATGTTTGTTTGAAACCTAGTGTGATATCTTAGCCTGAAAATTGTAAGTTTCAGCACGAAAAGTTACACTTTATGATTTTCAATTGCGTCTAAAAATATTCAATGTTTAGGAAAAATTTTTAGGTCAAGTACAGCGTATATACAAATTTTAAGTGTACTTTTTACATCATAAGTGTACTTTTATTTATCACCCTCTTCTTACTCTTCATTTCCTGATTTATCAAACAACTTTATGGTAACCGTGTTATAGTTTTACATCACTCACATCTTTCTCCATGATTGTGCATTCTTTGCAGTAGTAAGCATCTGACACGCCAGGACCTCCGCAGATGACACAGCGACCTTGATACGAGCCGTAGTTACACTCATCACAGATCCGCACTAACGTACAGGGTCGCACATAGGAGTCACAGATCACGCATTTACCATCACCTGAGGAGAGAAAAACACAAATATACAGACTGGCAACAAAAAAAGGGGAGTAACAGAAAATCAAAATCAAAGAGATTTAATATTATTACGGAGAAATTCAATAAATAGTCATAAACCTTTATAGAAAATACGTCCTCTTAAGAACACATTTGATAACCATAAGGCAACAACAACAATTATCACATTCAGACTTGAGAAAAATACTAATGTTTTTCATGTTCTGCTGATTTGTTGCTTGGGCAGAATCAAAATTTTTGCAACCATTATGATTTACCTGGTACCTCATCATAATCAATATACAAACATTAGCAAAAGGTTGAGCAATTTAAAGTGAGCAATTTAAAGTAAGCATTTTGTGTACATGTACTTACATTTTTCACACAGTCTCCCAATAGCTGCAAAGATAAATAGATTTCACTGTTAGATATTAGATGATTTGATGATCATGGATTTACTCTGCTTTTACATTTCTACACATGTATTCAATATTAGACCAAACAATAAGAATTCCTGTCTTGTTTGATGAACATTAACATGTTAATTAAAATTCCCTTTGTGTTGTTAACATTTACAAATAATATACAGGTTATTCAAAACCATTCTTAACACTGTCAGATTATTACTGATCATGGACATATACATGTAGGCCTATACATATATATAGGCCTATACCTCCATGCACTGATTAACATTTTCCCACACGCCTGGAAACATGCCACCTGCATATAGTAGACCCACGCTTAAGAACTCAATCTAAGTGAAGAAATGGTCCATTTTAAATCATAACTATATTATCAGCCACTGTCAGCCCAAGTTCTGTGCAAAATAATCGGAAGACCATGCAATGATGCTTTTACAGCAACAACAACACCACGTTAAATTCCTCGATTGCTGTAGAGGACAAAAACACCAACTACTGGCCTAAAATGAAGAAGATATCGTATGTCTTACCAACGCCTGGTTGTTTACGGCAGAAAATTAAATCTGGATGATGTTTTGCCATGATTTGTAGCTGAGACTAAAGATAAATGATCTGTCGTCGACGACTTGGTTTTCGTGTTTCACACGCTATCCACTGGTGAAGCTAGCGCCCAATGGCAGCGGCCGACTACGCTAGGGAAAAGAAGCTGGAGCGACCAATATGCGTGCAGGCAAAAATAGGACTTCATATAGAAACGATCGAACATCATCTCCGAACACAATCTAACATAATACTTTGTGTATCGCCAGGAGACCAGGATAACTTTTAAGCCAAAACACCATATTATATCTAAATTGAAATATATCGCTCAACCAGAAACAAATCCGCAACCATGCATGACCATGAAAGGACACAACATCGCCCAAATGACCCGACAATGTCCAAATATACTTTTTTTTCTTTCTTTACTTTCTTTTCTTATCTCTCAGTCTTTTCCGGTTTATAAAGTCTTATATATTTCAGCATCACTGTCCTGCCACACACATGCCTACTGCCAATTATCTTTCTGTTATTTAAAATTATTTAAAATCAAGAGCTTATTATTGTCCTTGTCTTGAAAATATAAAGGGACGTCAGATATTCTTTGCCAACTTTTTGGCAAAATCTTTCTTCTTGATTGTAAACATAAACACTAAAATCTTGTATTAAAAGCAAATGACTGATTCCCCAGAATAGTTAACAGGTAATTTGCCAGTCCCTGTCATATACTTCCCCTAACTGGCAAGTTAGATCTTTCATTTGCCTTTAAATAATAATTTATATTTCGATAATACAAAAATGTGGATTTTCATATGTGAAGACAGCAGTAACAAATCGCGATAAAAACTGCGGGAAATTTTCCAATTTGCAGATCAGTCCAAACCACGTGACCAAAACCCATACCAACATGATGATTTTGAGAAAATGTCCGCGTGCTTGAAAGAAGTGTGCAGATGAAGACCACTTTCGTTTAGGAATACAAGGACAGATTCGCCAAGATGCATCGTAATCCAGTTTGCCCCAGCTGCAGCCACAGCTTTAGCATTAGAGGTTTGTGTGTGTTGTCTTCGTGTAGCAGAGACGGTTGATTGCATCTCATTTGACATTAAAGCGCAACAACAACAACACCATCACCTATTAACAACAACAAGAAAACTCAGTTGATTCCAACTGTTGAGCAACTTGACGTTGATACGTCATATCAGCTTCGAAACATTGAAGTTTGAGGTTGCAGCTGCTTTTCACGGCCAGTAAAACGACAACATTTTTTTTGAAAGTAACACTTTCTACTTGGCATTTTCACTTTCTTCATTTTTACTACTATACATATAAGTTACTGCGAATGGAGACACGATTTCCAATGCAAAATTTCGAAATAGATTTTTATTGTAGTATGCATGCTGCTGGTAAGTTAAAGCATAGGAAAATTAACGCCCAGCTCCCGTATAATGCAAGATCTCGCCACATGTCGGTTAAAAATGGGGGGGGGGGGGCTGTCTGAAACGTGAAAGTCACTTATTGTTAAGTGATTCTACATCTAGGTATATAAAGTACATTGTCTAACTTTTTGCACTTATTTTAACAAAAAATTTAGCATTTTTTAAGTGACACCTTTTACTTGATTCTGATTGTTTCACCTAATAGGGCCACTTAAAGAGTATGTGATGTTTAAATAATTTTTTTTTCAGGAAAAAGTAAGTGTTGGCATCTTCAGTCATCATTTTAAGGCCTTTCTGAAAGACTAGTACATTTTTTACATACCCTAAAGAAAAGTTGAAAAACAGTAAATATTGTCCTCTGGCCAGGCTGAAAGTTACATCCCTTTTTCATCTTGGCACTGATGATAGGTCCAAATATTAAAGTAAAAGAAAGCTAAAATATGACGTAAGGTTTGTCATAAAGACAACTGAAAACTATACATAAAAATACTTTCATTTAAATTTTCAGATTTTTTTGAGAGTGTTGCAAGGCATTCAAATATTTGAAAACTGTGATGGGCTTTATGAGTCATACTAATGGTATCTGGGAACTCTGACATCATATCACCTTTTTTCCTGATGTTCACCAGAGGGAAGGAATTATTGGGAACATCATTTTATTCATCTTGCACTGAAGGGTTAAAAGAGTTATTGCAACATTCAGTGTCGTGACTGTGTTGGATAAACTTCCTGTGTTAGTTCCTAACCTCTGATAGTGTGGTCCAGAAAGCCCACCTTAGAAATCTAATGTTTGATCGCCTGTACACTTTTCACGAAACTGTAAAAAATGAGTGAAAGTATATTTATGCATAGTTTTAAGTGGTCTACTCAGTGATGCCTGCTTTGATTTTTAGAGGTCTTTTCCTTTAACATAGAGATTGCAGCTTACTTACTCCTGATTCACATGTATGCCAAGCATAACTCACTTTATAACCTGAGCTTTATGCTTTATTTCTTGTGATATAAATATATAATTTGTCCATCTATGTTTTTTTTTCTTCGCAGATTCATCTCACATGCACAACACTAAGCAGCCATTACTGTTGCAATGTGGCCATGCTTGCTGTGAAAATTGTCTGAACAAATCTACCAGGACCAAGAAAGACCATGTTGCCTGTGTTGTGTGTCAGGTGAGGTTTTGGGGATTTACAAATTGCCAACTGTTTACCTCCCAAATTGATAAATTGTTTTTCCTGCGCTTGTATGTCAAAGAGAACTTTCTTTTCTCAGTACTCAGTATATTTTCAGTACTTGAGTATGTCATAAAAAAAAAAAATTTATTTATGCTGAGTGCTGTAGATTCATTTATTATTTAAGGTTTTTGTTGTTATCTTCAGTTTTTATGAATCTTTTTAGGATATCGTTCAAAGTAGAAAAAATTTCACTCAAGACCTTAATTTCAACATACCCTAATTCTCCAACCTTTGCAACCAATATTTGGAACATTCTGAGAAAACGATGGGGTGTAGAGACATCATTTGCATGGAACATCTTTAAAGACGCAAGCAAATGATTTTAGCGTCATTTCATAATAATTGTATGCACACATTCCACTGAAAAGATGCTTTAGTGGTTGAAAAGGTTGAAGATTACATTTACTGTATATATCTGGAACTTTGTACAGTTGAATAAACTCTGACATTCTAAACACCCTGGGAAGTTCCTAGATGTTTCCATTGCATCTCAGATTGACTTTTTTTGTATGTTAAAAAGTGTGGGAAAGTAGAGTAATTTCATCATAAAATTAGAGATGTCTTCAGGGTTGCAAGCATTGTTAGCACATAAATATTGTCTCAGAAAACATACGTTTCGCCTTTCAGTCTGTGACAGATCTATCCCATACTGAGAAGGGAGTGAAATCCCTTCAACCTGATGTGTATATCAATGGCGTACTGTACATCAACAGAAGCTCCCGCTTGGACATGTGAGCGTGCTGGATTTTTCATTTGACAGCAAGGAAAAATGGATTTGACATGTTTGCTTTTAAATTTTTTTTCTTCTATTGGAAGTGACCGGTTTAATTTATTCTGAAACTCTGGACTTTTTGGACTGGGCTAAACACAACATAATTTAATTTGGTTAATCAGATGGAAGCAATGTTACAAACAAGTAACAAAAGGCATTTCCATTTTCATTGTCAAATTTTTCAGCTACCTACATTGCTGAACAGTGTTATCAGTATTTACATGGTAGTATTTTCTTGTACCAATAGTTGGCCACTGTCAAATTATCATTTTTGCAGGACATTGTTCTTGACTTCCTTCTTATTTCAAGGCTTTCATTTCCGCTGGGGGTGGGGTTGGGGTTGGGGGGGCTCCATGGCTCAGTTGGTTAGCGGCTAGCGCAGCGTAATGACCCCGGAGCCTGTCACGAATGCCCTACGTGGGAAGGTCTGGCAGCAACCTGCGGATGGGTGTGGGTTTTCCCCAGGGTCTGCCCAGTTTCCACCCACCATAATTGCTGGTCGCCATCATATAAGTGAAATATTCTTGAGTATGGCGGAAAACACCAGTCAAATAAAATAAATAAAATTATTTCCGGTGGGTGGATTGGACGGGTCCTCCACCCCAGGGTCACCATGACAGGGTTAAAATATTGGAGATGAGCAGTATTTGACTCTGTGTGAACTGGTTTTAACCCAGATGTATTCTAGGAAATATGTAACAGTAATTTGATTCATTATTATGGCATTTCAGTGAGTTGAAGCGCCTGACGCCTGCAGGTTCTGTTTCCCAGAAGCTGAGGAGAGATGTGGTCACAGGGGGAGTGATGAAAAGTAGGTTGTAAACTGCATTACTACACAAGCACCAAGTAGGTCTGTCAACAACCTGCGGATGGTCATGGATTTCTCCCGGCCCAGTTTCCTCCCACCATAATGCTGACTGGTGTCGTATAAGTGAAAGATTCTTCAGTATGGTGTACAAGTCTCCAGTCGAATGCGTAAATAAATCACTGTTTGAGTAAATATTTGTAGTATCCCCCTCTCAGTTATAATAAGCTACTGAAGATGTTTGTGTGACCAAACGCACAGTCTGACATATATTGAAGACTACTTGTCTTCCACTAATATCTCGTCACGATATGGTGGAAATATTGCTGACGCGGCGTTTAGCCATAATCATTCATCCATTCATTGCACCAGTGTGGAGTACAAGTTACAAGTTGCCAGTTTGCAGCTTTTGGTATTGCCCTGGACACTCCAGGGGGCTTGCTATACTCATAAAAATGACCAATGTGGTACATGCATAAGTGAAACCTTCTTTGATGTGATGTTTAACAACAATCAGTCAATCAGTCAATGAATCAATGAATCAGATGAAGTAGCAGCCTCTCATCATCGTGGTTGCTGCAAGTTCAAGCTTCCTCTGTGGTCATCCATAGGAAGGAGTCTATGGACGGTTGTGGGTTTCCCCTGTGCACTGCCAGGTTACCTCGCGCTATAATGCTGGCTGCTATCGTATAAGTGAAACATTGTTGAGTGTGGCGTAAAACCTGACTCAGATAAATAGATAAATGAATCGTATTTTCACGCATCTGTTTGTTTTGCCCTTCAGGTGTGATATGCAGTGAGTGTAAGATTAACATGGCAACATGTCGTTGTATCAAATGTGCCAGCATACTCTGCGGAATCTGCTTTGAAAAGGTTAGTTATGTGCACTTTAATTTATGTTAATCCCTCCAGAAACTGCACTGGCTTCATCTTGGTTTGTTTGTTAAAAGGTTTCCCCCTGGTTTCCTCCAACCATAGAATGCAGTCTGCTGTTGTATAAGTGTAATATTCTTGAGCACAACGTATAACATCAATCCAATAAATAAAACCTGGAACCGCAGGCTAGTGTGTTAAACATGGTGCAGGCTAAATGTCACGTAAGATAAATGGTAAGGGTTTGCGTGGAAGAGTAAGGGTTTTTATTTAAATTTTAAAATGTGAAAAAAAAATACACTGTAATGACTAATACACTGAGTCCACTTATTTTAAACAACATTTAAGCTACAAAAGACCTATGAAAGAATTTCTTATTAAAGTTGAATTTGTTGTTTTCTTGGTATCAACTGACACATGTAATGGACAGGTTGAGTTGAACTTCATGTGTGTTTAAGTGATAGGCAGTGACATTAACCATGTGCAAGATACATTGGTTTCCCCAGAGTTTTGATCATCCCTCTCTACCAGTAAGATAGCTCAGCTTGGGCTCAAGTATCTTTACATGGAGAAAAGGTTGCCCGTTTTATTAAAGTTTTATTAAATCTCAGGCATACTCCAACTCATGCTGGCTTTCTCTCCAGTCGTACGTGGAAAGGTCTGTCAGCAACATGTGGATGGTTGTGGGTTTCCCCCGGGCTCTGCCCGGTTTCCACCCACCATAATACTGCCTGCCGTCGTATAAGTGAAAATATTCTTGAGTACGACGTAAAACACCAATCAAATAAATAATAAACAAATAAATCTCATGCATTTTGATTTTTTTTTTTTTTTTTGATTGGTGTTTTACGCCGTACTCAAGAATATTTCACTTATACGACGGCGGCCAGCATTATGGTGGGTGGAAACCGGGCAGAGCCCAGGGGAAACCCACAACCATCCGCAGGTTGCTGACAGACCTTCCCACGTACGGCAGGCATTTTGATCGATGGTGTCAAACTAGTAAGGCTTCTGGATACTTTTGAGCTTAGTTTATGTCTGGATGTGACTGCACAGCTTATGTAGCTGTTTAAACTACTGCAATATTTCTCTCTTATTTCCAGATTCACGGTGGATTCAATATTCTGCGGACACATCAAGCCTCGGAGCTAGATTCTGATGTGGAGGAAGAAGTGTATGTTTAGAGTTATCTGACCTTGTAGAAGAATTGTTGTGATTTCTTAAAAGTATCAATCTTTTTGCACTTCAGTTAAAATGACAAATGTTAAGTTAATATTTAATTAGAGGCTAATGCCTTCATCATATGTCTTTACTCATACTATGGCTGTCCAGTGGATGTGTAGGAAAAACACCATCACACCTGGCCAGGTGGATGTGAAACCTTCTGACAAATTTCAAGTTAAACCCTCAGCCAAACAGGAGGATCTCATTCTGAATTGGAGCATATGTCAGGGAACATTTTAGCGAAATGGTCTGATGATCACCATTTAACTGCATACTATAAAAATACTCAAAATTTTGTCCTTGGCTAAGTTGTCTATTTTACCAAAATACAGAGTTCTATTAATTTTAGGAAGATGTTCTGAGGTTTGTTTGGTCGGTGGGAGGATATCATAGTAGTAAAGTGTTTCAGCCATGAAAGTAATATTTTATGATGGGGCCTCTGTGGCTGAGAGCATTAGCACGCCAGTGCAGTAATCTCCTACCAATGCAGTGAATGTGAGTTCAAATCCAGCTCATGCTGGCTTGCTCTCCAGCCGCATGTCGAAAGGTCTCCCACCAACCTGTGGATGGTCGTGGGTTTCCTTTCACCATAATGCTGGCCGCCATTGTATAAGTGAAATATTCTTAAGTACGGCGTAAAGCACCAATATAAATAAAAATATTTTATGTATTTTTTTGGGGGGGGGGAGATAATATTTGGTTGAATCACAGCAGTAATCATAAGTATATGGTATATTTGATACTTTGTGTGTTAAGGATAAGGCCGTCCACGTCTAGACTGATGTGTGTAGTACACAACAAGCAGATAGAGTACCACTGTGAGGTTGATAACACACTAGTCTGTTCTACCTGTGTTATCAGCGGGGACCACAAGAGCCATGAAGTAACATCCATGGAGGATAAAGTAAGATCTACTGTAGTTCTTCAACCTTTTTGCATATTTGCAAGATATTTATTCAAGTGTAACCTGTGCGGAGTGATAAACACATTTTTTGTGAAGCCCCGAAGTTGGCCTTCCCAACCAATCCTACAAAATGCCTATAGAATCAAATTAGAAATATGCAAAAATTGCTCTGAAAGTTGCTCTTTCATGTGCGAAAAGGTTGAGGAATTTTATTTATTTCATAAAACACCAATCAAACAAATAATTATTTATGCGTTTGAATATGTGCACCCATGATTTTTTTCACTTGTATGATGGTCGGGTTTATGGTTGGAGGAAACTCAAATAAAACCACTAACATTTTGTCAAATACCTAACAAACCTTTTGACTTTAAGTTGCTGGTGAAACAGCGAGGGATGGATTCGAACATGTGACCATGACGGTTAAAGCCGCAAATTTTTGTAGAAGTTAGATACTTACACATTACATCAAAAGCCTGTCAGAAGCTACTATTCTACAAAAGAAGTCCTGATAAGTCAAATTGGCCAATTCTGACTTTCATTTTCCAGTTTTCTCCTGAGAAATGACATTTATAACAGTAATCCTACCTCAGCATCATTGGTTAAATCATATACCCACATGTGCATTTGTAAGAAGGTTTTTTTTGTGTGACGCCCACACAACAAGTATTCTGACATGTTGTAACAGTGCTACAGAACAATTACACTGCATGTGTATGGTTTACAGTGGTGTAGAATCCAGCTGTCACTGTTTCGGCTACAGATTCTCTCATCATCCTGAGTGATGTCATGCAATCGCATCAAACACCAACCAAATAAATGTACAGTACAGCTCGGACTAAAAGTTAATTGTTTGCCATGCTTATCGTGCTCTGAGATACTGAATAACGCCCCACAGTCGCGTGACAAACCCTCTACTGGGCTGTGTCTGAGGCATGCAAGATTATTGTCGGAAGGTGTGAATATAGTTCTGTCTACGGACATTGGCCTATCCTTGTTTGAAAGTGAAGGTGCAGTCCCCGTGTTTCAGCTATTTGAACATATACTAGCATATATGAAATAGTATGTGAAAAGCAGAAAATTTATCTTGCAATAAATAACCTACCTCTGCACAACAAAATCAGTCGATCAACTTGATTAAAGGAGTAAATGTGCGATCAAAATCTCTGATGGTCGGCAAACTAATTTTAATATACATTTATATTATGTCATATAAAACCATGCGACAGATATTTTATAGTAAACTGACCAAATCTACCTATAAATTTCACAAACCGTCACGACTTTCTTGCAAATAAAGCACATGCATTAGTGCATGCTTCCTCTCGCCACAACACCGGCAGACAGCAGTCTCTTGTGATCCTTCACGCTCATGTGTTACCATTTGTTGCATTTGTATAAAGGTGACATCTAAAAAACATCATGTATTTATATCATTACATATGTCGTGTAAGCCACATGTCAACAGAACTAAAAAAAAAAAATAAAAAAATAACCCAAAACATGTGTGTTAATGTCAGAATCAGGCATCACCAGGCTGCAGACCTTTCGCTGCATGCTACTTTCGGTGGACGAACATGTAGGCCAAACTGCAGCTGCCGGTGTTTTCAACAATTAACCCAAAATGGCTGGTGTCTTTTTTTTTTAATCTGACTGGTCTGTTTACAAAGTTTTCAAGATTGGCATACATCATTGATAGTCTATACAAACGTGCTAAATTGCTGACCAGATTGCCACCCGGGAGTTGTACAGAAGAGTGATTTACACAGAAACAGTGAATTTAGCCTCAGCAGTCAATTTTGAGAGTTTAGTTTATTCCTGCTGTCAACAGTTTTCAAAACCATACAGTGTATGTCAGTTGATAAAGTTTGACACTTGTGAATATTATTTACTCACTCCAATACCCGATTGTTCTTCAATTTTGGCAAAGTGTCAATGCTGGATACTAAGCCTGCATGGGTTCTTCTTCCAAGTCTCTAGGTAACACTTCCGAATATTTTATTTAAGCCTGGAATTAAGATTAAGATAGACATCTATGTTAATCCCAGATTAATCCTACAATAATCTGCATGACTGTTGCTGCCTGTTAAACACCTATGATGTTTTTTCACACAAGTATAGTGAACATCAAAACATTACTGTCCAAATTCAAAAAAAAAAAAAAAATTGTAGTCACATGTTTATTGATACATGTGTAAGCTATTCACAAACATTTTGCCTCGACTTTACAACTCAAGTTCACAAATAAAATTTGACAGGCCTGTCTGAATTCATCTGGGTGTTGGTTCAAACTGTGTATTGTTGAGCATAAATTGGAATGGAATGAATGGAATGAGTGGAATGAATTCCATGAAGACATTTTATAGTCACAGAGTCAGAAAATGGAAAGTTACACTGTGCCTGATAAGCCAGAAATTTAAATAAAGTGTTTTGGCGCAAATGGGAAATTATTACTGGATTACTTTTTCTGTGAGAAGAACTTTTCAAACGAATCCTTTTTTCCTTCATGCTTTTGTTAGATGGGTGCTTTTCCTACATGGTTTCGTACAAACTACAAATTCTCCACAATCATATGGTCAAAATCTAACTTGTCCTGTTTCATGTTTATGATTTGTTTATGTTTTACCACTTCTGTACATGGAATTCATATTGTAATACCGCGCCGTCATTGTTGCATGGCGTGTCAATGTCAAAGTGCCAAGTTGACTTTCTGAACCACTAAGGGGCAGATAATTATTCACTGGCAAACTTCTATGGAAGAAACGAAAGATATTTGTGCATCTTTTAACTTGTTATGGAGATCAAGAATGGGCTAGAGATCATAGTGATCCATTACAAATCTCGCATGTCTTCACTCGTATATCAGTACTTAAAAGAAGATTGCCATTTTGGGATCAGAAACACATAAATCAGATATTTTACTTCAGTTTTATGTGTTGTGGTAGTCTTTAAAAAATCTTGTAAATCATTGTAACAAAGAACTATATTTTTCGTCGTCAACTTCCCACAGCCAGCGCGTAGGTCTACCAATGCCCAGCCACTTTTGTGTGATCAGTCACGGTGGACGGATCACTGACTTTGCAGGTAACTGTGTCTACAAGCCCTGTACAAACTCTCTACAAGACCTCTAGGATTGCGCTAATCTTCTGCCTGGGTTTAACTTTTAGCGTGAGCTGTACTGTAGATAATAGTGTAAGTGACCATGAATGTGTGTCTGAAATGTTTGTTCTTCAGGTTGGTTACAAACACATTTCATTTATTTTCCCTGATTGTCTGATTCATTATCATATTGCTCTGTTTCTATTTTGTTTTTCTGTTGTTTATGAACAGAACAAGACATACGTAGATGAACTGGAATCTCTGGTACAGACAGCTTCTCGAGTCCTGAAAAGGTTAAAGATTTCCGAAAAAGTGAGTTTCCTCATTCTTACAAAAATTTGACTTTGGTAAAGTATGAATATCAAAACATGTATATGCATTTAAATATGGATACATTTTAATAGTTTAACAGTATAAAACTTAAAATTGCATATGTAATAAATATGACAGTAATAATAAAGACCATGACCAAGGAGAGTGTGATAAAGTGATGCCAGAGCCATTCAACAGTAGTGTGAGGATGGGTTTTGGTGAAGTATGTTGTTGAAGTTGTTAAGATGTTTCAGTAATACAAACCAGATCTAGTACATGTACTAGTATTTGGTGTACTCGCTCCATGACAGTCCATTTTAATCTATCGATTCTATGCTCGCTCAAAAGACATCTCGTTTTCTGATTTGAGTGAAAAGTGTTATTATCCATGTTAATAGTCAATGAAGTCTCCATATGAGAAAAATATCTTGGGGAAATGAACTTAAATTTTCATCGGTCGAAGTGGAGGTGTGTCTTCATTATTATACACATAACTTACACAGAGGCAGGATGTGGGCTACTGAGTCAAGCATTTCCAGGGACATGAGACTGCTGAAGAAATACCTGGCATTACAAATGAAGTGAACCATAAATAGTCTCTATGCTTAAAACCTGATGGGGAGTGGGGGGGGGCTCCGTGGCTCACTCGGTGAGTGCGCTAGTTCAACGTAATGACCCAGGAAACTCTCACCATTGTGGTCGCTGTGAGTTCAAGTCCAGCTCATGCTGGCTTCCCCTCTGGCCGTAAGTGGGAAGGGCTGCCATCCACCTCCGGATGGTTATGTGTTTCCCTCGGGCTGTGCCTGGTTTCCTCCCACCATAATGCTGGCTGCCGTTGTAGAAGTGAAATATTGTTGAGTACGGCGTAAAACACCAATCAAATAAATAAATGAATAAATAAAACCTGATGTTTATCAAGGAATTTGGTAACCTAATTCTTCTAATTTTTGAGACAGATATTAGTAGTGTTTCTTTACCAGCCTTGCGGAAATGGAAAGATATGAGTATGTTGTTCATTAGATGGTCTAACCATGTGAGAAAAAAGAAACTCAATGTTCCTGCTACAGTTACATATATATTGGGTGAGATGAGCAGGCTAGGTGTTTGTACAGATATCTTTGTTTCCATTGTTCACTCTGGATTATGTTAATTAGTGATGTTTTTAATCACACTTGTGAACTCTTGCAGCATATCTACATGTTGTAGGCTGAAGGGCACATGCCTCTGCATGAGGAGAGTACATGTATATATAATGTTTTTTTTTATATTTTTTTTTTAAGGTGTATTGCTAATAAAGATCAGCTGTAGTACATTTACATAAAGTGTATGGTAAAGGTAAAAACAGCTTTTGATGTATGTTCCTGTGGTTTATAGTGTTACAAATCAGCTGCTTTATGGTATGGTGTTGGTGTTTGTCCAGAGTCTGAAGCAAACAGAGCCTGACTACACAAATGACCTGAACAGACTGGTGGGAGAGGTCAAGTCACACTTCAGGTGGCTTCACGGCTGTCTGCAGATCAGGTGAGACAAGGCACATGATGAAGGCTGTGGTCCTCGGATTTCCACCTATCTGTCTCTGCATCTGTCTATTCATGCTTGTGGGTATAAGTCACTTTTAGACGGCATTTCAGACGGTGGCCATTTTTTTAACAGAAATGTCGCAAGATCTCGCACTACATGAAAGCTGGGTGCTAATTTTCACTAAACGGCCTATGCTTTAAGCTAGCGGTGACATGCTTACTGCACTAAATATCTGTTTCATTGAAATTCCGCATTGGAAATTGTGTCCACATTCATAGTAACTCATAGTAAAACTGTGGAGAGACTGAAAATATCAAGGAGAAAGTGTTACGTTTCGAAAGTGTTAATGTTGCGGTTTTATTGGTGATGAAAAGCAACTGCAACATCAAACTTCAAAGTCCGCTGTCCACGACTGTGTGGTAATTTGACCACGGCTGTTCCGTCAAGGCGAGTGCAGTGGTGTGCATCATGAAATGCAAAGGTTGCTTATCATGGTTGACATGATCTCTTGAAACCAATTTAATGTACATCTTTTGATGTCATTTGATGGACAAATTTTCCTCACGGTGGACCGGACCTAATTAAATTTTGAACTTAGAGGCATACTTTTGTTGTTTTCTGTTTTTCATTTTAATGATTTTGTTTTTGGCTGTTTCCATTTAGTAAGCATATGGAAGCATATGTGTTTTATCATCTTCTAGTTACATGGCCGTATATGGGAAGGTTTTGCAGCAACCTGCGGATGGTCGTGGGTTTTCCCCGGACTTTACCCGGTTTCCTCCCATATTGCTGCCGTTGTATAAGTGAAATATTCTTGAGTACAGCATAAAACACCAATCAAATAAATAAATAAATAACATAAATCTAGTTACATTTGTTGAAGTTTACATTACTCCTGAAATATTTCATATAGTGAAAAGATCAGTTTGTTGGAAGGTATGGCGAATTTCTAAATTTAAGTGACTTGCCAAAGGATGTTTATCCTGGACACTACAGTTTCAAGCACCTATAACCCTGACTGCCATCATACAAGTGAAAACTTCTTACCAGTATGGCGCAAAACAACATTGAAAGAAATCCGTAAACCGTGTGATCTGAGATCTAGTTATTATACATGTGTGTCTCGTTGTTTTTGTACCGACCCCGATAGCATAGTACAGTGTCTGCTTCGGGAGCGGTAGATCCAGGGTCAATCCTGGGTCGAGTCAAACCTAAGACCTTAAAAGTGGAAGTTGTAACTTCCTCGCTTGGTGTTCTGCATGAAGGGGAAAGTGCAACGATTTGTTGACCTGTATCAGTATAATGGCTCGGGTGTGGCGGCTTACTTGCCTTCGGTAAGTCGTCTCAGTGAAGCAGCACTAGATAAAAGAGTAGTGGAAATCCGTCCTGCAACAAGGAAACACATCACAGGTAGTCTAAGGATTCCTTCGTCGTCATATGACTGAAAAATTGTAAAGTATGATGATAAACCCCAAGCGCACTATCCCTCACTCACTCAGATTTGTCATATAAAGTGTCCGTGTCTGTTTCATTGATTGGGAATTACAAGGATAAGTTATCTTCATAGTTTCCATGCTTATATCTTTCTTAATGATAAGGCTGTAAACTTTTGCTGCAATATTTTTATTTTTTTTTTTTTTACAGAGAAATGGAGATTATAAATGAAATTATGGCAAACATAAACTCGCCAGATTCTGAGAAATCTGGAGTGATGCAGGATATGGTAAGAAGAAAAGGCTATTTACAGTTCTAAAATACATCCTGTTATTTTCTTTGCTTGAGGTTACTTGGTTGAAGATAGGAAGACAGAGGCATTTTGGCTTTGATGATGATCTTCTTTATTTGTAAAACTTTTATTATTCTTATCCAGTTTTTTGAAGATCCGTTTAAGTGAATTTATCAGTAAAAATGTTAACAGCACCAATAATAGTATCTGATGTATTTATTGACAATAAGGAAAACTAAACAGAATTTCTTTTATTTTTTTATTTTATTAAAATTTTATTTTAAATTTAAATTACATTTACTTGTCATTCATTCATTTTGAGCCACCATGATATGACTACAATATTGCCAATGTGAGATTCATTTATTCATTTATTTATTTATTTATTCATTTATTTTTTTATTCGTGTTTTTTTTAGAGATCACAACTAAAACAAGCTCAAACTCACTTGACTGGATTAATTCAAGGTAAGGGGAACATAGATCAGTGATGGTCATCACAGACATCTTAGGTAATGAACAAAGACCTCTGATGGATCACAGTTGTTCCTGATGAATGAGTGTTGATGAATAGTAAAACAAATAGCGCTGTTACCAGTGGATAAAAAGAAAAAGAACTGTTTTAACTAATTCATGCCCATCTGTGTCTAAATTGTTACTGTACCAAATGCTGACTTGAGGAGGTCTGAGACTAAAGTTTGATTAAGCCAGGATGAAAGCATGCATTGTAGTTGTCAGTGTTCAAAGGACTGACCAGTAAATTTTGCATAAAATGTGGCCGTGAGGAACTCCTAAAACTCCTCCCTGCCTTTAAAGAGGCTATACTGGAGATTTTGGGCCAATAAAAATCATATTTACTGATCCAGTGATATTTTCTGTATTAATCAAGACCAAGATATTGCCTTTCAGTAAATGTCAGACTGTTACTATAGGCTATATTGGAGATTTTTAGCAAAAAATAATCCATATTTACTGATCAAATAATATTTTCTGTACTAACCCAGACCAAGATATTGCCTTTCAGTAAATGTCAGACTCTTACCTGTACTGTTTTTTGTCTTAAAATGGTTCTAAGGTTTGAAAAGTAATGTAACCAGACCTTCTTTATAAATTTTAGCAGAATTTTAAAATTCTTTTTCTTCTTTTGTAAATTTAACTTAAGTACCATCTTTGAACAGTAACACCTGCATAGCCTGGCTGATATTTTATGATAGATACACGCAATTTTGGGTTATTCTAAAATAATAGTGAAAATTCAATTGGATTTGTACTGATCGATTTTGCCCCATATAACCTCCGAAGAGAGCTGTCCAAAGGTATGAAGGTTGGTTTTTCCTATAAGACAAATGCGTGTCAGATTTTTCGGTGTATACCTGCTCATAAAATACCAAGACAGCAGAAAACTATGGACTGCTCTGTGTAGCTACTTGTGAAGAGCATTTTCTCACCACAAGTGGGCTGTAGTACAAGGATGTCTTGGGCATTTAAACAGAGCAAGGTGGAAATGATTATTGGTTTAGTTATGTGACAAAACTCTGGAACAAAAACTTTGTAATCACGGTAACAAACTTTCAGCAAGTTTGAATGCAGTTTGTTTAATAAAAGTGTTTAGAAATTACATACATGTTTTGTTGTAACAGATGCCAAGAAAGTGATAAACAACTACAGTGAAGTTGTTCTGAATGGCAAGGACATTTTGGACCGCTTGGTAGAGGCTACAGGAATGCCGTGTACACTTGTAAGCAGTGAAAAACCTGACCAATGTGAGCTGAAGTGAGTTAAAACATAGAAAAGAAACTGTTCAGATTTCTGTTCCACTTTGTTTTCCTACCCCATACTACATTGAACGTCAATGCATCTAAAATCAGATGCGCGTATCGGAACATGCTCATAACACAACACTTGACCTTAGTTGACATCAATTCAAACTACTGGTGTTCACACAGATGTTCTTCCCAGTTGTTAATCAAATTCATTGACACTGATGACCACATAGACATGCAAATGAATAAACCAGACATCGTGGCACACAGAGAAATTTATATGAAAACTGATCAGAAATTGTAGAAACAAATAAACAAGACTGATTTCCTGCAAACATGCTTCACCCCCTGCTTTGAATCATTCTCAGAGATTCGCTCATTTGTTAACAGAGAACAAGTTAATGTAGCAGCAGAGGGGAAAAATGGTTGTTTAATTTTTTTCTTCGTTTGCTCACACCGGCCCCGACAGCTCAGTTGGTAGAGCATCGTCTCAGTGAAGCAGCAGTAGATAAATCAGCGGTGGAAATCCGTCCTGCAACAAGGAGGCACATTACATGCACCTTAAGGACTCCTTCATCGTCATATGACTGAAAAATTGTTAAGTACGATGTTAAACCCCAAGCACTCACTCACTAGATAAAAGAGTGGTGGAAATCCATCCTGCAACAAGGAGGCACATTACACGTACATGCACTCTAACAACTCCTTCATCCTCATATGACTGATAAATTGTTAAGTATGACGTTAAACCGTAAGCACTGGCTCACTCACTCATTTTCTCACTTTTCATGTCTGATAAATATGCAAAAGTTTCAGGTATGTATAATAGAATAGAAATATGGATTCTTTATCTAATCATTGTTGTTCTTGAGTAACAATGCTTGGATAAAGAATTATTTCTTTAATAACATGTTGTGTAAGTTGTTTAGCTTGATGAAAACAGAGTCATTATACAGCCAGTATAAAGGGCGCTCTAGCTTGACTGCTCACTCTCTCCATCAGTGTGTCATGGAACCAGGCTTTTTTTGATAATGGTTTATAACATGAAATTAAAACCTGGTATGTGGTCTCACCACAAGGGTTACAGATCAAGATTGAATTTTGGGCTATTTCGTCTAGTTTCATCCGAATTACCCTCAATCTTTTTGCATATGAAAGGGCAACTTTCAGTGCAATTTATGCACATTTTTGATTTGATTTTGGAGACAAAACTGCATTGGTTTGATTAGCTGATTTCTGGGCTTCACAAAAAATATGATTTTAAAAGTCTGCACCAAATATTACCTTCAGAATATGCTTGAACACCTTGCAGTCATGCGAAAAGGTTGAAGAATTGCAGTATGGCTGTTTTTGTCCTGTTGTGGACATAAACAGTTTTGCAGATTTTCTTTGAGATGTTTTGCAGACTTTTTTTTCTAAATGGCGTGAAATGGATTTGAAAATCAATTAAATTGGAAAATGTGACTTCAAAGTGTCAAATTAATAGTTTTTGTTGATGTCTTTATGACTTCATGGCTTCACCAAGAATAGTTACAGATAATATTTGAGTTTTAGGTAATTTGTCCATTTTTATTAAAATTACGGCTTCTCTTGTCCTGTTGTGGACTTTTACATAGATATTATTCTTACTAATCAAACTGGTATAAAACATACGTTGCATAAGCAATACTTGAAGAATGATTGTTGGGTCTATCATGTTTTAAATCGTCCTTTTTCTCTAGCTTACATATATGTGTTGAGGCTTAGTATTTAGTAGTGACTGCCTCATGTCGGTGCATCATGATGCAATGAGTGTCCTCTATGGTGTCCTTTCCATAAACCTTTGGTAATAAGCAGTGGTATAAGTGTGGCAGCACGTAAAATGTACTACCAACACGAAACACAATTGTGATATGATTGGACTATCAAACTATTCATGTTTTCTCTTCAAACCGAGATTTCTTTAAAACATACCTATCATTAAATGTAACAGGCTGTGGAATAAAATGTGTTCTAAAAGAATTCTTGTTTTTTTTTTTTTTTTTTACAGGGTGGAATGGTCAAGTGATATCCAGAAGGCCATACAAAACCATGGGGCCGTTGTCGGGAGTTTGGAACCAACGTAAGAGTCAAAATATAAATTTTTCCTGAAGGACTCTCCTGAGTAGCTGAAGATACTGCCTCAGCTTGTTTTAAAAAATTCACTATGGCTTTTCATCTTTTCGTGAAGGTTTGGTTGTTATAAGATCTTGTTCTCTTGATTTTTGCAGTATTCTGTTCATTGAATGAATTTTTGGTATTCTCTTGATTTTTGTCTGGCCTGATGAGTTTGATATTAAATGCTTTCCATCTTTATTCAAAATATTGTGAAAATAGAATTGTTCATATTTTCAATATGTACTACCAGACCCAACATGCTGCATTGTAATTGCATCTGCAACATTGCTTTTGTTGCTTTGCAATTTATTGTGGTGACTTTACACTCTTTGTGATGCCCAGTTGCAAGAGTATTTCAACACAGTGAGTTCAGACTTCTGACGTGCATATTATACGTCAAAGATGTTGTGTGTTGAGTCTTCACCATATTTCATTCATACTATGATAGGGCCTATTTCGATATATTTCTCTCTGTACTTTACATAGAGAAACTGTTTTCGCCGAAGGCACTGGCCATTCACTGTTATCTTCCCAGGGTGACTCTTGTGACTCTGTCAGAGAGTGGACCAGACGTATCGGACACCGTGTCGGAGTCAGGCAGTGTGGTGTCCAGTTCAGTCTGTGACTCTGATGTCATAATTGAAGGTGAATTATTTTTGATCGTACACACGATCATGACCACTCTCTTAATGTAAACGTGCATGTCTTTGTGTACAGGTGCATCCCCTTGTTGTCCCGTCAAGCATGGATGGGAAACCAACTTCATTCTGATAGTTTTTTCAGTGTGCACTCTTTGGAAACAGTTAAATGGGCTTTTGGGTTTTGGATTGGGTTAGAGTGGAGTGGATTATTTCTTTGATTGGTTTAAGAGTTCTTTCATCCTGAAACCCGATCTTGAGTTAGACATTTACTAATCGTGGCTAGGATTTTAGAAGATTATTCATTGTCTCAAAATGTCTCAAATAATCCACACATTGTGTAAAACCTTAATCATTTATTTCTTTGTTTGAATCATTCCACTATCATAATCCATTAGTCAGTAGGTAAAGCATTCCTACATCTAGCTTGTGCTGCTTATGATGTGTGTTGCAGAGGAGAATGAAGAAACTCTCAGTCTCTCAGAAACAGCTTCCACCACCTCCAGATCTCTTAGTCGTCAGAGCTCCGCAGAACGTCCCAGAAATAAGCCACGATCAGAGCGGACCAGCAGGAGAAATGACGGTAAGAAAATATTCTGTCTGAGCAAGTCAGGCTTAAAACCTGCAGTTGAAAGTCACCTCATGTAATGTCCGTAGAGGGAGGTGTCATGGTGAATCACCAAAAGGCTAAGCATAGTGCAAAGGCAAAGCTACATGCACTGTAATTCTTCAGCTTTTTTGGGAGGTGTTTATTAAAGCATAGTCTGAAAGCATTATTCTTTGTAGACTGTGATGCCCTGAAATTGACGAATTCAACCAATGTAGTTTTGTCTCCAAAATCAAATTAAAAATGGGCATAAATTGCACTGAAAGTTGCTCTTTCATGCAAGAAAAAGAATTGGGGTACTCCTACAAATGAAAAGAAACAAGACATCTTCATTCTTATGTTATTTTGGGTCCATGTGCAGATTTGCAGTGATTCTAAAAGGTAGTCTTGTCACATTGCTGTAACTCATTCAGCTATTTTGGTGTCTCTCACTCACTCTCTTGTTATTCTCTGATATATATATATATATATATATATATATAGGCATTGATATCTTGACTCCAAGAATTCATCTCCACGTATACCATCAGTACGTAAAAGTGTGAAAATTAAGTTTTTAATTGCGTTTTTTTCCCCTCAGAGAAGCACATCTTATATCTTGAGTATGATGTAATACAAGAGCAATCAATCAGTCATATCCTAGACAAGTGTTCTTTTTAAAATTGTATAGAAAAGTGGTATATATAAAAGTATAAAGTAAATGATATGGACCTTTTTTCTTGCCACAGAAACACGAGAGGTGGAAGTAACTCATATCAAAAGTCCCAGCTGCTTTCTGGTACAGCAGACCTCTGACATGAGGGATCTGACACATCTACAGAAAATTATCAACAAGTGGTGCAGATCTGAGGACAGCCAGAAACACAGACCAGAGAAACTCTCGCCTGGTAATCATTCAGGCAACCATGAACAAACTCGTGTTTGTGTTATTCATTAGTACTAGTGCAGTGTTCAATTCATTTTTACCACTTCATGTAAACTGCATGCCTCCAGTTGATATAATATTCATTCCTGAGATAACTAGTACAGTATGCATAATGTCGTCATTACGTACTTGGCAATTTTTTGGGAAACGTGACAGTACACTTCCTCGGAGCCATAGCAGAACATTCACCAAGTGTCACAATGGATAGGATGAACAGTTGTGGAGAAAATCGAAGGGTAGACATACTGAAATTCCCTCTAGTATAGTTAAATGCAAAGGATTAACACAGTGATTTACTGTATTCTGGAAGTGAGGGGTTCAAGTCTCAACCTAGGCAGGTCGTTTCTGCCTCACTGGAGCGTAATACTTTTAATGGCAATCGTTAAGGCAAACCAAATGTTTATCTGATGTGCACATCACACCTAATATTTCTGGATGGTTATTTTATGATCGCATTCAGTTTTGTACAAAAACGGACTTAGAGAACAGGATGTGAAGTAAAAAATGTAACCTCTGTTGCCCACAGTCAAATTGAGTAAAATTTAGAACTGTTATATTACCACGGAAAAATAACCATATTTGATCTACATGTAGCTTTACTTATTTTGTAAGCTGAACTTATTTCATTTTGTCCCTCCTTTTCCCACACAAACCCTCCAGGGGACTTGGTGCTAGCCTGCTACTCTCAGGACCAGACCTGGTACAGAGCTCGTGTGAAGCATGTTGTCACTAAGAAATCTGACAAAGACAACCCAGACAAGGAGGTGCTTGTTGGCGCAGATGTTGTGTATTTTGACTTTGGCAATTCAGAGGTGGTTCCTGTTGGCAGGTTTGTTTTCACCTGAAACTGAAAGAAGTTTTTGTCCATTCCCCCTAACCTTCACTGTTTACGGGGTATGACTATTTGGCTAGTTGTTTCTCCAGCCTTACATTTGTGGAAGATCACTTGTTTCCCACCAAGATGGTATGCATATTTGTATGTTGCATGTGGGCAAGTTCGTTTGTAACTTATCAAAGGTAGATGGTTTATCCCTGGCATACAAGATTCCTCCACCTATAAAGCAGATGGCCATAATATAACAGGAAACTACTTCAGGTAAACAACAATTTAATAAGTAAATATAGGTCTGGGTAGAAATGCATCTTGTTAGTCTACAAGTAACTTTCCAGTAGCCAGCCTTACAGAGCCGTTGTAAAAGTGATTCAAGAGCATCATCATGGTGACGTATCTTTTCACTTTATTTTGCCATGGACGTTGTGTCAGGCAGATGTGACCACCTTGTAAGACAACCCCACTGGCGCTGACTCATATCAGTAAAATTTCACACCCATGACCAACGAAACCGTAGGCTCAAATGTAACATGTAGTTGTAGTATCAGGTTAGGAAGTTTGTCAGGGTACATGTATGTGAAGTTTGTGTGTGAATCAGCATTGTTTTAGCAGGGATTGCACTTTGTTTTGTCTATCCATGATGTTTAAGTAAATGTTTACTGTCTTTGGGGAAAGCGTCGTAAACAAATAAATTTATCATATCTGAAAAATTCTCTTCCAAATGTCTTGAACAGCATACTGCAACATGCACAGAAAAAATGAAACTTAAATGAAATGTAGTTTAAAGGAAAGGAAGGGAATTTAAATAATGATTTCTCTACAACAGACTTCTAAAGATGCAAGCCAGATTTATGAAGCATCCAGAGTTTGCTATAGAGTGCTGTCTCTATGATATTGTCTATTTGGAAGGGGTGAGTGTGAACAAGTTTACAGCAAAATTTATTCATTTAAGCTGTAAATTTTCATGTAGTGAAAATGGCTTGTGTGATTGGCAACCTGAAAAATTGTAATTTTAGTATCTTTGATATGCATCAAGTGCTTTGGGCTGCCCGATGTCCTTCACATTATACTTTAGTGAGAAGAAAACATAAATAATATGGTATATGTACTATACTGTCAAGTTAAAAAAATATATTATATATATGTTATATATTATTATTATTTAAATATTCTTGAGTACAGCGTAAAACACCTGTCAAATAAATCAATAACTAAAATTATTCTCTGCTTTTGGGGCTTCCTTCACCTAGTGGTTAGCGTGGTAGCACAGCACATTGACACAGGAGCCCCTTACCAATGCAGTCGCTGTGAGTTCAAGTCTAGCTTATGCTGGCTTCATCTCCAGTTGTACTTGGGAAGATCTGCAAGCAACCAACAGATTGTCGTGGGTTTCCGCCAGGCTCTGCCTGGTTTCCTCCCACCATATTACAGGCCAGTGTCATATGAGTGAAATATTCTTGAGTGGAGCATAAAATTCTTGTCTTTTAGTGTTGAATATTGTTAAATCTTAAACATCTTAAATCTAAAACATGCTAGCAAGCATATTGTACCTTGTGTCGTTAAACTACCTGGCGAATTGCCCTGCATTTTTGTCTTGTTCCTTCCTACAGCAAGCTGGCTGGTCTCCAGAGGCTGTCCAAACCTTGTTTGAAATGACAAATGGGAAAAAGATGACAATGCATGTGAGTATGAGTTGCATTTATTATTTTTTTTTTATTGGTATTTTACGCCGTACTTGAGAATATTTCATTTATGCCATTGCAGCCAGCATTATGGTGGGAGGAAACCTGGGGTATGAGCCTTTTATACTTGTATGGTGACTTAGCCAGTACCAGTTTTATTTGTGTTTTATGGGCGAGCCCACAGTAAAATCCAAGAAAGGAATAAAAGTGTTTTTGAAACTAGACTTTTTCAGTTTGCCTGATATTGGTGTTTTATGATTTTGCTGTTTTCCAAAGCTTCCAGATCACTTGAATGTGTCTTAAACATTAAGAATTGCTGGGATAGTCCATATTCCCCACAAATTAGATGGGTTTCAAATTGTATTTTTAATTTTATACCCTCCTCCAAAATTGAAAAAAAGATTTGCTCTGCCCGTAAAACAATAATTGATTGAACCATTATTTGCACAGTACTTAATCAGATGCAGAGTTGTGTATTAAAATTCAGTTAAAAAGTAAGCTGGGGCCTCCGTGGCTCGGTTAGCGGGCTAGCGCAGTATAATGACCCAGGAGCCTCTCACCAATGCGGCCGCTGTGAGTTCAAGTTCATCTCATGCTGGCTTCCCCTCCGGACATACATGGGAAGGTCTGGCAGCAACCTGCGGATGGCTCTGGATTACCCCTGGGCTCTGCCCGGTTTCCTCCCACCATAATGCGGGCCACCGTCGTATTAGTGAAATATTCTTGAGTACAGTGTAAAACACCAATCAAATAAATAAAAAGTAAGCTCTGAAAAAGAAAACTGGCCTTTGACCAGCGATTCAAATGGTGTAATGCAGATTTCCTATGTTATCTGCCTGATTTCATCCACATATAAAACTGATTGATGCCCCCGAAGTAAACCACTGCCCTTTGGCAAGCCAAAGCTTCAGGTAATCCCTTTGCTATGATTTTAAAGGGTGAGCCCAACCACAAATGTGCCCAAATTACTCAAACTAAAGAAAGAGAATGTTTTGTAAATTTTTAATCTTAATTATAACCATTGGAATTTAATTAAAATAATAGAATAATATCATTTTGTCTATACTCCCACATGATAATAATGTATAGATAGATTAAATTTTTGCTTAGAATATTTTTGACAGTGGCCAAATGATCAACAGAAAATGAATGTGGGGATATGAAAAACTTTGACTAATCCACTGCCATTGTACTATACAAACCTCTTGATTCATTTACAACTGAACCAACACAAGCTGACTTTGAACATACAGTTGTGGGCATCGGTCGGTATATTGGCTGATGTGAGAGTCACTTTTGGTAAGTGAGCCAACAAAGGATTTTGTAATGCTAATAATCAAACAGCTACATGTATAAAGAGTTTCCTTGTCCTTGTTTCGCAGGTGATCCAGGAGGTGAACAATGTGCTGCATGTAGATCTGTGTAAACCTCCAAACACAGACATCAGAGATGACTGTGCCATGTCAGTCAGGGACGCCCTTGTCTTCATGGAGCTGGCCAATTACTACTCACAGTCTCACCCATCGGTCACACCCATAGGTGTGTTCTAGCTGTCAATATTTATGATATACATAAAAAACTCCGCCTTTCATAGCAAAATTAATGATTTTTTTTCTAAAGGATATTACATTCTAACATTGAAACCAAAAAGTAACTTACTCTTTTTTTTTTTTTTTGGGCATTTCAAGTGTGTTAAAGATCAGAGTAATGAGTGACATGGTCTGATGATATAGGAAAGATTAACATGACACACCTACTTGGCTGTCATTTCAGGTTATACACCAAAACGACAGTTTATTCGTCCAGAGCCAAAGAATTGTCGAGAGACTTTTGAAGCTGTGATATCCCACTGTAATTCCCCAGACAGTTTTTATGTTCAAGAGGTGATTGAGTATGTTTTATTCCCACATGCGGTTCCCCATATATTGTGTGCGGGCCAAACTGTTGTACTGTTATTTGCTGCAGCTCTGTGAAATAGAGAAACATTGTCTAAGCATTCTGTCTGGAAACAGGTTGGACTTTTTTTTTGCCTAGGAGACATTATGGTGGCCCATAAACAAGTTAACTGAATCATCTGAAAATTTAAGTTTTAAAGGGTTTGTGTAGCTTAATGATGTGATATGATAATACAGTGCTGAATAAAAAAGAAGTCTTTTTATTTTTAGGTACATGTATAGTATTTGAATTTCTGAAAATATCGTTAAGCACGAATCGCCAGCATGTACGTAACCACAGGCTTTCTCTGCCTCGGGGGTTCTCCCCCCGTCTCAGTGACACTAGGTGGCTTAGGTGATTATAACTGCCAGCTCGAGCTGATAAAATCATATCTTTAAAACATTTTTATACCCATAAAAAAAAATGGTTGAGAAATGTATTTGTACTCTGCATTTTGGGTGTAGGCCATAAACTAAATAGTAAGTATGAGAAACATAAAGTCATACATGCTTTAATAATTTAGCCTTATATCTGTATGTTTTATCAGCTGGGGATTGACAGCCATTACCTGTACACCATGATGATGGAGATGCAGGAGTTATATAGTAACGACAGCACTGGCATCTGGAATATACTCTGTCCACAGAAAGGTGAGCTTAATAGGGGGCACACCGAGTTATCTCCCTCTAGGCCATTCTCTTGTTTTAAAGGTGCGTTTTTACGAATAAGCTGTGGTTGGGTTTGACCTCAGAAAATGGTTAATGGCAAGTTTCCTAGTTAAACTTAAAGGGGTATAAGCTAGTTGAAAACCTAGCTTTAAGACAGATTTTGTTGTGTTGAAGTTACGCCCAAAGCACAGGATCGTTATTTATTTTATAATTCATTCGAAGGGAATTTAAAAATTCCTGACTGAAACTAATTTAAAGCCGGGTGTAGATTGACCTTGTGACTGGGAGCAGCTGGGTTTTTGGCAACTGGAAGCAACTGGGAGCAACGTTGGTTTTAGTTGATCTACACGCACTAGCGATCATCGACAACTTCTGACTCAGCAGTTGCTCCGAATTGAACATGTTCTACTTTTCTGTGTCTTGAAGCATCCAGTTGTACCCAGTTGATCTAGGTGTGCTTATTTCCAGTTGATCACAGTTGCTCCCAGTGATTTATCACGTGATGAGTTACACTATGAAAATGACGACCACTGAGTGGACCGATGAGGGGGAAAATAAGCTCATTGATATGTGGAGGCTTAGCCTGTGTTTGTACGACACTTCTCGCTAGGCACAAACAAAGAATATGATGTATACAGGGAGTGTAACGAGGGAGAGGGCTATAGTTAGAACAAATTATCAAATTTCTCTATCCTAAATATCACTGAATGTGAGTAAAACATGAAAAGTTGGAATAAAAGGACAAGAAAATTTTCCCAAACCCTTAAATTTCAAAAGAAAAGGTATATTAGACATTATATCCATTACATCCATGCCTTGTGTACAAGCGCCCCGCTGTCATGAACAGGTCACATGACAGTCACTGTCATGATCAACCTACATATTGCATGCTTTGATAGGGGAGGTCCCACTTTTCGTAGTTTCATGCCTTAAAAACCTTAGTCTCGCATCACTTGCTGTCATATATTAAAGGAGATAATTCAGAGCAGGCCTGTTGTAACTATACGTTTTGGTGTCATTTTCCACACTGAAATTTGAAACTAATTGAATGTACTCATTCAAGGGAGACTGACACATGTTTTATATACAAGTTTGAGATTCTGTTTTTAATGTTGAGTTCATATTTTAATGTCAGAAGACGAAGAGCGAAACTGTATGACTTCACATGAGTGCTACACGTGGTTATATATGCAATTACATGATAAAAAGGGTTTCAATTCTGTTTAATAATTTAAATCCATGCAGAGAGCTGGTAACCTCCTTCTATAACGGCCGTAAGGGGGAAGGTCTGTCAGCAACCTGAGGATGGTCGTGGGTTTTCCCTCCCCGGGCTGTGCCCGGTTTCCCCCCACCATAATGCTGGCCGCCGTCATATAAGTGAAATATTCTTGAGTACGGCGAAAAACACCAATCAAATAAATAAGTAAATAAATCCTTCTATAAAGGTTAGTTTGATATCCTTGGGTTTACATCTTTCACCCTAATCTAGGTCCTGCAGAGAAGCTGGCCGAGCAATTTTATATATTAGAAATAACGTCAAGTCTTGCAACATATGGCATGACATTTCCTGTAATGATGGAAATGGGCCATGCAAATCACTGTTTCGTTGATATTGAATTAACAAACAAAATTAAATATCTTGTGGGAATAATCTTGTGGGTAAAGATGTAAAGCAAATTGTACTATCCAGCTGTTTTACCCAATGTCAGCTCACTCATGGTTGATACTTTGCTACTCAAGTGACAAAAAACAATCGAAAAGCAAGGGTTTAATTTAGAATGCATCTCCTGTGCTGTTCGTCTGTGCCAATGGTTCCTTCTATACAGTAGTCTGTAAATGCTGGTCTGTGATGGCAGTTCCATGATGTTTGTCGCGTTATTTATAACCTAGGCCTGCCTGTGACAAGGTAGTCTGTCTCTCCTGTTGTGTCGTTTATTATCGATTAACGGTATACTCCTAACTCACAACGATACAGATTCTGGAGCAGTTTTCACGGGGATAACCTCTGCCTTGATGTTTATTTCTAACAGGAATGGTGTGCGCTGCCCTATTTGATTGTCAGTGGCGTAGAGCGCGAGTCGTAGACCATCCCCAAAAGAGGATGGTCCAGGTCCAGTATGTGGATTTTGGTAACACAGGTATAGTGCCAGCATTAAACCTGAAGAAATTGCTGGACAGGTTCCTCTATCTGCCAACATTTGTAAGTACAACAAACAGTTTTATTCTTGTAATATATGACCTAGACAAATACAGCTACTGTTATTCTACTAATTTTTGTGACATCTTCTCTGCACTTTTCAGCCTATATTTATTTAATTGTAACAGGAAAATTCAGTTTCTCTTTTCTCATCTAGTAAATAACATTTACTGGTCTTTTCCTTTTGAAAAAACTGAGAGTGGAATGTAATTTTGACTTAATATCTATCCTAAAATTTAGAAAAATAATAGTATTTTTCCCAAAAATAAACAAATGTAAGTCATAAATTATTCCTCTTTGGTGGTGAAATTTGTATTCTTGTAGAGTATCATTCTATTTTCTTCAGCGAACCTTCAAAAAGGCGCTTTGGTGGGCTGATGGTTAGATCGCCTGCCTCGAAGCCTGGAGACCTGGGATGGGTCATACCAAAGACTTCAAAATTGGAGTTTGTTGCTTCCTTGCTTGCCACTCAGCACTGAGAGCCTAGAACAAGGAACAGGACTGGTTGACCCGGTGTCAGTATAGTGTTACTGGATGAGATGTCCAGTCTGGTGTCTTTGGCATGATACTTCAGTGGCGGCAGCACTTTGGCAGCATGGACTCGCTCAGCCACACACACCTATTGACTTGTTGTCATCAAATAACTGAGAAAGTTTTGAGTTTTGAGAAAGCATTAAAACCCACGGGACACCTTGTGTGCTCTTTTGATCCTAAATTCATGCAATTGTAACAGGAAATCTGAGTTTCTTTTTTCTCACATGGTTAGTCCACCTAATAAGTAACGTTAACATATCTTTACTTTTCAAAAAAAAGTGAGAGTACATAAGCAAATGTAAGTCATAAAATATTCATTTTGGTACTGAAATTTGTATTCTAGGAGAGTATCATCATATTTTATTCAATAAATCGTGAAAAACACCTGTCCAAAATTAACGGAACTCTCAAAATTATACAAAATGAGTGAATACAATTTTACGCCAAAAAGCAGTAGGTCACTTTAAACAGCTGTGTTGGCTAGTCTCATCTATGCAAGAAATATAGCTTAGTTCAGTTTATCTGGTTGTCAGTATTTTGACATTGTCAGAGACTGTGACCTTGTTTTGGCCGATATTTCCAGAATGAATGAATGAATGCTTGGGGTTTAATGTTGTACTTAATAACTTTTCAGTCATTTGTATATACATACTGTGTCTTCCTGTGGCAGAGTGAGCCCATGTCGCCAAAGTGCTTCTCTTCTGCCACTGAAGTATCATCCTGAAGACACTAGACATGACACCCTGCCCAATCACATTAAACTGACATCAGGTCAACCAGTCCTGTTTCTTTGCACCAACCTCTCAGTGCTGAGCGCCAAGTGAGGCAGCAACAAGTGGCAAGTTGAAAAGTTTGTTTTCACGTTTCCTGACTTTGGAATGAACGCTCTAACCATTAGGCCACTGAAGCAGTTCGATACCTCCAGAACTAAATAAATGTAGTTTGAATCAGTGGATATCTGATTTCTCCGGTTAAATCCTGTAGCAAATTGTATAACATGCACATTACCAATAAATGCTGATTCTGGCGAGACAGATTTTAGTTTGATAACTTCTATTGCATTTAAATCTACAATATTTTGATCAAAAAAAATATCAGCACTGTCAGCCATTTAGAGCTTCTGATTGCAAAACATTTCTGCTTTTCTTTAATAAGGCAATTCACTGTCAGTTGGCTGATGTTATCCCTGTAGAGGAAGAAGGCTGGACACCTAAGGTGAGTGTAGAGATACATATCTTTGACGGACTTTCCCCACTTTTCATCTGAGCCATTTGGAAGAATGTAGGTCAATCAGTATGGTGTTTGGCTCCTAACCACAAGGGCACACAAGATACGAGTTCAGCCCTGGCCTCAAACAGGGAATTTGTGAATTCTTGAATATGACATTTAACTACAAGCAGTCAGTCTGTCAATTAATCCTTTACCCATTCTCTTGAATGTCTTCACATTTGATGCTTTTGACTGTTGCCTTGAATTAGATTTTTTGTGGGAAGGTCTGCCAGCAACGTGCTGATAGTCGTGGGTTTCTCTCGGGCTCTGCACGGTTACCTCCCACCATATTCTTGCATATGGCGTAAAACACCAATGAAATAAATAAATGAATTTAATTGGATTTCTTGACTCACAACTAAATGTATTCTTTTTGACGTATACCATATCACAATTCCATTGTCAGGCCTATGAGTGGTGTAAGAGAGTGCTGGATGGCACAAAGTGCTCAGCAACTGTAATTAGTAAGTAACTGATTGTCAGTATTATTGTACTTAACAGAGAGAATGAATTATTTTATTTGATTTACATCTAAAAAACTTTACAACCGTGCGGAATACAAAAGATGGAGGTTATGAAGCAGTATATGTAACAGTATGGATGCTTGGCAGGAGTTAAGCCAAGTATATTCACCGTAGAAATTGTATTGTTTAAATCTATTTTTTACATATTAAAGAATAAGTCACATTTAAAACTTGGATTTCTTTGGCGGGATTTATGGAAAAAAAATGCTCAAAGGTCATTAACGTCTTCTTTCCCTGCAAAAGGATGACTTGGTTCCAAGACTTTTGTTCTCTTTGCAATGCCTAAGTAGTACATTACCAGTTTGCCCACAAAAGCACAAAACATGCGGTAAGAAAGCAGATTTATTTACCCGTATTATTAAAATTTTTTGTCCAAATGAAGAGAGAAGATCAGAAAAGCTGCATCTTCAGTTAGTGGCTGTGATAGAAGACATTCAGTATTGTGTCAACTGGAAACTCGTCAGAGACAAACTTGCTGTTAGTACTGGTAAAAGGTGAGTTATTCCCCTTTGAAGTGAATCGCCACCAGGTGTCTGATAACAGAAGTAAATAGTGTTCAGTCTTTTGGAAGTATGCAGTAGCCTACGTGTAGAGCAGTTTGCATTTGTATAGTATAGTTGAACCACAGGCTCAGTCGTTTCTTTTTCTTGTATTCTTGTATGGTTAGTATCACTGTCAGACTAATTTAGATACATGTTTGTATTGGGAATGTATTAGAATTTATTTGAGTTAATTTTGAAGGCTGGCAATTGAAATTCAGTGTCAGTATACATTGAAATGGTGATAGGGTTGTCCTCCTAATATATACTCACTTACAGTTTGTCCTGACTCCGTGCAGTCTTAATATTAATGAAATTGTAAATAAATATTTCATTTCAGTTCAAAACTATCTACAAAGACAGACACAACATTTATGGAAAACAACCCATTCGTGTCTCACAAGAATATAATGAAAGCGGAGGCAGACAGCACCTCAGACACAGGGAACTCTGAAACTAGTGAAACAAGGGTATGCTTTTCAAGATCTCGATGAAAACTTTCTCGAGGGAAATAATATTGGTATCTTTAGCTCGATCAATTTACAATAAACTTTTCTTCCTGAAGGTCTTCACAGTGAAAACAAATACATGTATATAGAAAACATGTACTTCAGAGTCCAATCAAAAAATACACCGGTTTATATAAAACAAGATAAAACACCATGTAGTTTGAAAAGAGAAGCTATATACATTCTTACATGCAAAAATCAACAAAACCAGTAATAGTGCTGTCCTTGCAACTGTCTCAACCAGCAGGAGAAGTAAGGTAGTGGGACACAGCCCATTGTCGTTGCCTTCGGTTAGAGGTTAGCATATACTATAATATATATAATGACAGTCTGATAGATTCATCAAACTTACAAGGCTTCGTATGAGTTTTTTTGTTGGGGGTGGAGGGGGATTGGGTTGATATCTATAAATGATCATCTTGAGAATTTTATGTCCCTCTGAAAGTGCCTTTTGTACATACCAAACTCTGAGTGAAATACAGTTGGTTTACTTTCTACATTTTCTTTTCTGTCCAGCCCAAGAAAGTCGCCAACCGTAGGAAGAAGGACAGACAGGAAATAGTCAGCTCATTCCTACACTTGCCACATTCAGTGTTGTCCTCCTCAATAACTAGTCTCCCTTATGAAGGCGGCGATAGAAAAGATCTGCGTGTGAAAGTAGCGTGTAGAAATGAGCCTGCTGTGAAAGCCATGAGCAATGGAGAGCGACATGAGGCTCGTAGCACACCGTCAGATGGGGTTCTCACCTCCTCTCAGAAAGATTCCACCGAAGAGGAAGTGAGAGGGCGAACAAAGGCTGCCAAGAAGAAATTAGCCAAAAAGAAGAAAGTGGCTACCCCACCCAACAACCAGTCATTGAAGGTAAACCTACCCCACCCAACAACCAGTCATTGAAGGTAAACCTGCCCCACCCAACAACCACTCATTGAAGGTAAACCTACTCCACCCAACAACCAGTCATTGAAGGTAAGCCTACTCCACCCATCAACCAGCCATTGAAGGTAAACCTAGCTCACCCAACAACCAGTCATTGAAGATAAACCTACTCCATCCAACAACGAGTCATTGAAGGTAAACCTACTCCACCCAACAACCACTCATTGACGGTAAACGTACCCCACCCAACAACCAGTCATTGAAGATAAACCTACTCCACCCAACAACCAGTCATTGAAGGTAAACCTACTCTACCCAACAACCAGTCATTGAAGGTAAACCTACCCCACCCAACAACCAGTCATTGAAGGTAAACCTACTCCACCCAATAACCAGTCATTGAAGGTAAACCTACTCCACCCAATAACCAGTCATTGAAGGTAAACCTACTCTACCCAACAACCAGTCATTGAAGGTAAACCTACCCCACCCAACAACCAGTCATTGAAGGTAAACCTACCCCACCCAACAACCAGTCATTGAAGGTAAGCCTACTCCACCCATCAACCAGTCATTGAAGGTAAACCTACTCTACCCAACAACCAGTCATTGAAGGTAAACCTACCCCACCCAACAACCAGTCATTGAAGGTAAACCTACCCCACCCAACAACCAGTCATTGAAGGTAAACCTACCCCACCCAACAACCAGTCATTGAAGGTAAGCCTACTCCACCCATCAACCAGTCATTGAAGGTAAACCTACTCTACCCAACCACCAGTCATTGAAGGTAAACCTACTCTACCCAACAACCAGTCATTGAAGATAAACCTACCCCACCCAACAACCAGTCATTGAAGGTAAGCCTACTCCACCCATCAACCAGTCATTGAAGGTAAACCTACTCTACCCATCAACCAGTCATTGAAGGTAAACCTACTCCACCCAACAACCAGTCATTGAAGGTAAGCCTACTCCACCCATCAACCAGTCATTGAAGGTAAACCTACTCCACCCATCAACCAGTCATTGAAGGTAAACCTACTCCACCCAACAACCAGTCATTGAAGGTAAACCTACTCCACCCATCAACCAGTCATTGAAGGTAAACCTACTCCACCCATCAACCAGTCATTGAAGGTAAACCTACTCCACCCATCAACCAGTCATTGAAGGTAAACCTACTCCACCCAGCAACCAGTCATTGAAGGTAAACCTACATGTAAGTCCAGGCCCAACCCTAATCGCACTTCCTGTCTGATTTCGTGCTATAATTATGGAGATGTTCATTAGTCTTGAGCCGTCTGTTCAGGTGAAACTATTCTACAGACTAGCTCAAAAGAGATGAAAACTGAAAACTAGTGATGGCAAGATGTGCCGTTTAGACTTCTCACCAATTCTAATGATTCAGTTGTGGCTACAAGACTTTTCTCGGTTAAGCATTGTATGTTGCCTTGGCCTGCTGTATAAGTCTGAGCTGTTAACGTTACATCAAGTAAATTTAAAAGAAACTGGCAATGATTTTGTTCATGAAACTTGTCTGTTCATATGGGAGTTAAACTGTTATTTTTTGTAAAACCTTTCAAACATGGAGTTACAATAATTCCTCAAACTTTTGGCATGTGAAAAAGCAGCTTTTAGTGCAATTTATGCCACTTTTTCATTTGATTTTGGAGACAAAACTTTATTGGTGGGTTGGCCAATTTCAAGGCTTGACAAAAAGTATAATTTTATCAGTTTTCACAGAATAATGACTTAGGATGTGCTTAAACACCTTGCAGACATGCAAAAAGGTTGAAGAATAACAGTACCCTTTTTTTCATATTTTAATATTTCCACTTGGTTTTCGCTTGGATCTGGAGTAGCGCTGTAAGATTAGATTCAAGTTTACATATGAGCAGCAGTTGAGTATTTCTGTTGAGGTGACAGGGTTCATTGAATTTAAATCCTATTCTAATGGAAATTAACTCGACAGGTTTTTTATTTTGCATAGCTCACAGATGCACACGTTACAGAACTGCATGTTTTTTTTTTTTGCATTCTGTTCAAAGGTTGTCAGCAAACCAGCCAGTAAATCTCCCATTGGCCTTCAGATTGTGGTGACGCATTGTGAATCTCCAGGCAAGATCTACTTGCAAATGGCTACAGCTCTGCAGGATGGGCTGGAAGGGTATTCAAACTATTCACAGTCTGTATTGATTGGTCAACACTAGGGATAGGAGATCATAAGTTAGAGATATAAGTAATCAAACTTTTCATCTATGGAGTGTAGAGTACTTTAAATACAGCTCAGCTTCGGTTGTTTTAAAACAGGTTTCTCTTTGTGTTCTTTTTGAGCTGTCTTTTATCACATACATGTAGAGACTCATTTCCATATGTTTGATTGTCTTCTCTTAATAGTTACTTTGATTGGGTAGTGGCTGCAAGGAATTATGGGAAGCATATGAATATGACGCACGTGTGGTTTTTCTGACAAGGAGAGTTGCGCATCATTTTTAGCCTTATATTTCATTAACTCCTCAACAACGTAAAACCTCCCTCCGATGCTTTGGCTGTGAGTTCAAGTTCAGCTCATGCTGGCTTCCTATCTGGCAGTACTTTAGAAGGTCTGCCACCAACAAACGGATGGTTGTGAATCCCCCCCCCCCCCCCGGACTCTGCTCAGTTTCCTCCCACCATAATTCTGGCTGCCTTGGTATAAGTGAAATATTCTCGAGTATGGCGTAAAACACCAATCAGATAAATAAATTAATAAACGGTAGTTGTTTCTGTATTCAAGTTTTCTTTCCTCATCCTTGATTTATTCAATACTTTATACCATTGTAGTTTAATGAAGGCCATGAAAGAGACGTATGCTAGAGTGTCCCCCGCTGAGGTCTCCTGGAAACCCGGGGATTACTGCGCTGCCAAACGCTCTGACGACAGGTGGTACAGGGGAAGGATCGAGAAGAAAATCAGCGAATCAAAGATGGAGGTTTGTTTGAGATTTGTCTGACCATAACTATGACATTTCTGTTAAGGATACTTAGTTCACCTGTCAAATTATTCTGAACCTGTTAGGCAGCATTTTATTGACGCTCTCTGTGACTTTTAGTCCATGTTTGTCAGGTACCTACCAAAGGTTGGTGGTTTACTTTGGGAACTCTGGTTTCTCCACCCATAAACCTGACTGCCATCACATACATGTGAGTGGAAAAAAAAGTTGATGTCTTGAACTCAGGCGGCTTGTTAAGTGAATGATCAAATACCAAAAGATAAGATGTCAAAAGTTTGAATGACCAGCTCATGTTAGAAGATAGAACGTTAAAAATTAGACAGTCAGAGCAGTGTTTGATTTACAGAGCAGATAAACACACCAGTAGGGAGTGAACTTACATTCAAAGTGCATGTACGCATACATGTAGAGTAGAATGTCCTGACAGTTTAGCTCACCTGTAAAAAGCACAGGCTTAGTTTATGTCGTACCCTTGAGATCAAGGTTTGAACACATGTAGAGCACAATAACATGGAGGGATATTCCATCATTGATTCAGTTTGTACATATTAAATATTGTAAATTACTAAATTTAAGCCTTAGTGTATTGTGTATTAAAATTAATGTTGCACAAAATGTTAGTGGTGATATCTTAAATGGTACAGCATCCATTGACCTGAAGTTTTACATGTATGTACAGCACAATAACATGGGGGATGCACCATTGCTGATGATCTGTGTGCATATTAATTACCATAAATTACCAAATTCACAATTTCAGTACTTTTTGTATTGAATTGAAGTTTTGCGTTCATGTGTCTCATACGGGTGAGATCTTTCTAAGTTTATTTTATTTTAACTTTGTGGTGCAATTTTACTTCTACAGGTGTTCATGGAAGACTTTGGTTTCACAGAGGAAATGGACACATGTGACCTACAAGGACTCAGCGATGTGTTCATCAAAAATTACGGCAGCTTTTGCCAGCTTTGCCACATTGCTGACATCTTGCCAACTGGAGATGTCACAAAGTGGTCCCAAACTGCAGTGGAGTTTGTCTGTGCAGAACTTCGCAAAAAGACTTGTTTTTTAGTGAAAAAGGTGAGCGGATAAATTCAATTTTAAGATTCGTTGGGAGGACCTGAAAGTGGTTAGTGATTTTTACTGGGACTCCTGCGTGACATCTTTATTGTCATATTACAAAGTTAATAAGTAATTTGACTGCAATGTTATTGATCATGTAGTCCAAAATGCTAAAAAATAAAATAAAAAAACCCACATAAAACAGAATAAAATATTAATTTACTTTTGCCCGTGCGAAGCTTTAATTCGGATTTTGGATTGCTTTGGATGTGGCTTCATGTGAGGATGTTGGTCAGGTATGTGGTATGTGTAAGGTGCTGTGGTTCCTCACTGAGAAACTTCTGAAATATCCTTCAGTAAAACAACAGTCCAAAAACAATAAAACAATTGCAATTTTTGTCAAGTGAGCATCCCATTAAATCAACAATGAGGTCAATTGTTTTGTTTCAGGGAGAGAAAGATGAAAGTGGTTCTCAGCCCATTGATCTGCTGATAGAGGTGTTAATACAGGAGTCGGCGCTAGAGCCTGCCAGTCGGGACTACTACAGTCTGTGTGAGAAACTCAAAGAGAAGGGGTTGGCCATGCCAGTCAGAAGGTGAGTGAGCTTGGTAAACCAGTTGAGATTTGTTACTTTTTCACCACTGGAGTCTTGGTGAGAAACTCAAGGAGAAGGGGTTGGCCATGCCAGTCAGAAGGCGAGTGAGCTTGGTAAACCAGTTGAGATTTGTTACTTGGCCACCACTAGAGTCTTTGTGAGAAACTCAAGGAGAAGGGGTTGGCCATGCCAGTCAGGAGGTGAATGAGCTTGGTAAACCAGTTGAGATTTGTTACTTTTTCACCACTGGAGTCTTGGTGAGAAACTTAAGGAGAAGGGGTTGGCCATGCCAGTCAGAAGGTGAGTGAGCTTGGTAAACCAGTTGAGATTTGTTACTTTTTCACCACTTGAGTCTTGGTGAGAAACTCAAGGAGAAGAGGTTGGCCATGCCAATCAGAAGGTGAGTGAGCTTGGTAAACCAGTTGAGATTTGTTACTTTTTCACCACTTGAGTCTTGGTGAGAAACTCAAGGAGTAGGGGTTGGCCATGTCAGTCAGACGGTGAGTGAGCTTGGTAAACCAGTTGAGATTTGTTACTTTTTCAACACTAGAGTCTTGGTGAGAAACTCAAGGAGAAGGGGTTGGCCATTCCAGTCAGAAGGTGAGTGAGCTTGGTAAACCAGTTGAGATTTGTTACTTTTTCACCACTAGAGTCTTGGTGAGAAACTCAAGGAGAAGGGGTTGGCCATGTCAGTCAGAAGACTCTGGTCAGAAGGTGAGTGAGCTTGGTAAACCAGTTGAGATTTGTTACTTTTTCACCACTTGAGTCTTGGTGAGAAACTCAAGGAGATGGGGTTGGCCATGCTGGTCAGAAGGCGAGTGGGCTCTGTAAACCAGTTGAGATCTCTTACTTTTTGACACAGTCTGTGTGAGAAACTCAAGGAGCTAGGACTTACATTGCCACTCGGAAAGTGAGCAGGCTTTGTAAACCAGTTTGATTTGTTACTTTTTCACCACTACAATATTCAATCAAATTCTGAGGGCATTATTTTGTGTGGTCTGATAAAATTATACCTCTTGTGAAGCCTAAAAGTGGCCAATCCAACTTTAGTTTTGTCTCCAAAATTGAATTAATAACATGCGTAATTTGCACTGAAAGTTACTCTTTCACAGGTACATTGCAGATTGAGTTTGTGAATTTTTTTTTTATATTTGTGTTTCAGAAAAGTCACAAAAACAGACTTTATTAAAGAAAATCCGGCTGCTGCAGCATTGGCTGCTTTGACTCAGACGCGGGAGAAACCAGCAGAAACAGTTACCTCCCCTACCTCACCCACCTCCCCTATAGTGGAGCCACACATCCTGCTGAAGCCTCCATGTGCCTTTTACAAACCTGGCGAATTGCCAGATTGCACCTCGCTAACCGTCATCCCAACCTTTGTGGACTATGGCTGTATTATATATGTGCATGTCTTAGAGAATGGGGACACGGGTGAGTTGTATGAGTGTTTTCAGGCCTGAGTCTTCCATTAGGAATATGTAAATTCTTCCGCTCTCCCTGCTGTTTAATATAGCTGGTAAATGATAATAAACGATGAATGCCATGCATGTGGCCATTTACATAGTCTTCTCGTTCGTCTAAGACACTTGTCTTCCACCAGTGTGGTGTGCATATCAGTATGTCACGTGGGAAAGTTTGTCAGTAAGTGTGCAGAGGTTGGTGGTTTACCATGGGCATAGAAGTGTCTCCTACCCATCAAGTCAAAAATTCTTGAGCATCCATAGAGCTAAATAATCCAATAAGTGAATTTTACTTTCCTTAACTCTCCATGAGAAGGTTTGTTACACTTTGTCAATTCATCCTTCATTTTAGTTAAAGGAGAAGAAAGTTTAAAAAATGGCGCTATAGGCTGAAAAGAGCACATTTTTCTTTGCCATACATGTTAAGCCTGAAAATGGCAAAGCTGGCATAAATCACTGAGCCCATCGCGTCCTCCATCTCTAACACCCTGTAATTTATGCTAGGAGCGTGTTGCCTCTCAGCGAATGAGAGCCGTTAAAACTGCTGGCTTATTCGTGTAAACTCAGAACCTACTTCCAAGATTCCGTTTTCCCGATCATCATCGGAAGTCACCGAAGCCACGCGAAGTATCGGCAGTTGGCAGGTTACGTACATTTTCTACCAGAAATGTACGAATTGCTTTTCGGTGATGTCTGAGAGAAATTCTCCTCATAACACAGAAGACTTCAGGACTAGTTCGTAGGCAAAAATGAGACGCCCACAGCTGATTTTGGTGCTGAATTTATTCATAATTTATCAACTTGAGGTACATATTAGAATTTTTTTATGACATGCACATCCGAGGAAATACATGCTCTTTTCAATGGTATTTGTTTGATATTTAAATTTCTTCTCCTTTAATATAAAACTGAAATATAGTTTGAACTTTGCCCTAATAACTTGCTATGCTGATCATCATGGTTAATTAGTGCTGACCTATGTATGTCTGCATTACCAGAATGGACCAAGTTTTATGAACAGGATTCTCAGAAGTCATATTGCACTAAGTTCCCTGACTGGCTCAGTGGCCTAAAGCGTTCTGTCCTATGTTTTAGTGATCGTGTGACAAGACAGAATCCAACTCTCGCTGGTTTAACTGCGACTTTCAGACAAGAGGATTATCATATTCATACACATATACATAGTCTACTTTTAACTGCTCGTGATTTACTTTGATTCATGAATGAATTGTATCATGTTACAGACCAACTACTGACGGAGTCCATGCAGACTTATTTCAACCAGCCCACTCTTTATGGTACGCCCACAGAATGGGTGGTAGGGCAGGCCTGCGCTGCTTACTACTCTGTTGACCAGAATTGGTATAGGGCTAAAGTCATTGAACTGCCAGTCACTGGAGATCAGCTCAGGGTATGCTATTTGTGAACCGTAATTCTCTTTTTGCCTCGTTTAAAATGAATTTTCTCGAGAAAGAGGAAAAATAATGGTGGTATGTAAGGTTAATGCCTAAAGCCATATTTCCATAAGTGGGAAGGTCTTCCAGCAACCTGCGGATGGTTGTGGGTTTCCCTCGGGCTCTGCCCAGTTTCCTCCCTCCATAATGCTGGCCACTGTTGTATAAGTGAAATGTTCTTGAGTATGGTGTAAAACACCAGTTAAATGAATAAATAAATAAAGCCATATTTTATAATGTGCACTTTATCATATCGGCAGGTCGAAGGGAAACAGGACAATGCTGTTCATGATTTAAACTGTTCCACAAAGTGAATAGTAAGAACACAGGTTTTCAAACATATTCATCCTGTTTTCATTTGACCAATCATAGCATGTGAACGTATTTCAAATATGGGGCAATTAACAGAATGTGGACTAGCCTAACAAGAATATTACTTTATTTCAACTGAAGTTTGGGATGTAAAAATGCATTTTAAGAAGCACCTGAAGGTCTTTAAATGTTACTTTTAATGCTGACACTGAAGTTTTTCTGATAAAATTTCAAACTTCTCAAGAAATATAGAATGGTCCTAGGCGGATAAGTCAAAAAGAACCAAGCAAAATTTATCGCTTGAAGAATGTTAATGTTGAGGTGAAATGCAGTAATATGTACAAGGTATTAATGACAAATAGAATATGTTTGTTTGTGGACAAGATAGAACTACTGGTATTATTCTCTTTGTTGGTTATATTTTGGCATATTACATGCGAAAGTTGTGACATGTGTAAATTGGACATCAGGTTCGCTACATAGATTACGGGAACTCTGTGTGGCTATCCAGGGACCAGGTACGGGCTGATGTGAACCAGTTTGTTGACATCCCAACACAAGCCTTCGAATGCGTCTTACACCAAATTAAACCTGTAAGTATGCAATACAGTCTGTTTAGTAATTTGACAAGACATGATATATGCCAAGTTCAAAAGAAACTTTGGTGGTATAATGGTTAACACATCCTCCTTGAAGTTAGGAAACCTGGGATCAAACCTTGGTCTGGTCATCGCAAAGATGGTACTTGTTGTTGCCTCAGTTGGTGCTCAGCACTGAGAGGTTGGAACAAGGAAAAAGGACTGGTTGGCCGGAGTCCGTATAATGTGATTGGGTAGGGCGTCATGTCTTGGGTGTTCGGCATTATACTTTAATGGCGGTAGCAGTTTTTAGTCATGGACTCGCCCTGCCACAAGAAGACACTGTATACTGGTATGTACACACACCTAATGACACCTTGTCTGTATATGACTGAAGAGTTGTTAAGTACAACGTTAAACCCCAAGCATTCATTGATTCATTCAAAAGAAACTTTGCCAACTATTTGAAGCTTTTTCACGATTGGGCTGTATTGTTTTGGTAGCTATGGATGATTTGGTCTGAGCCATAATTTCTCAACCTTTGTCAATGACAGTGTGAGTGGCCAATGCTTTTTGCAGACTGTCAATGCTTGGTAAATGGAAAAGAAATTTTTTCTGTTTTATGCATTCTTAAAGAAAATGTCACTATTTTTTACAATTTTGATATTTAATTTGGAAGAACCACCAATGAAATGACGTATAACAATGCTTGTAACATGAATAAAGTAAGCCTGCTGTTTGTTCTATTAATTGTATGACATGGTATGTATAAAAACTTCTTCACATTCATCATTAGCACAGTGTAATAAAATAATAAATACCGAACTGTTTTTTGTGTGTGAAATAACAGTTTCTTTGAAATATTTAAAAATATGCCTGGAATTTGAAATACCTGTCATAGTTAAAACTGAAAAGCAAAACATTTTTCATAAATATGAAATATGTGTTATACATGTGTAGATAAAGATGAGAAGCAATGTGGTGTATTGAAATGTGATATGTTAGCTCTGATGAAGATTTTGATACACTTCCAGCTGACAGAAGATGACCAGGGCATCTGGCCAACCGGTGTGGTGGAACTCGTCCATGATTTGCTGGTCAATAAAGAGTGCATTGCTGTGGTAGAGGTAAGGGAGATAACTGCCCGGTTATGAATTATAATGAAAACCATGTGTACTTGAATTTTAAAGAACCTTGATTAATCTTCTTTTGGAAAGAATTTATCACTACGAAAGCAATACTTTGGGTTCTCTTAAAGACTAGTGGTACATGTGTGTGATTAAGTCCAGCTCATAGTGGCTCCTTTGAAATGTCAGGAGGTTTGTCAAGTACATGCATTTAGAGAGGTGTAATGCACTTATACCTACACACTCTGTGCATGTCCCCTCTCCAACCTGATATGTATAACAGCGAAATACAGTTCTAGAAGCGTCATTGTATGTTACAAAGGACAGGCGTAGCGTACATGCTACCCAGATAATCGGCGTCAGCATCCAGTAACAGGAGAAATATTGTTAAAAAATGTTGGGGTGGTGTCTTGAAAGTTCTGCATGTATTGAGCTCAGGCTTTGCACACATCTAGAGCACAATAGCACAAGGGAGGTGTTCCATTGTTGACTCGCTGTGTGCATGCTGATTACCATAAATTACAAAATTCACAACATGAGTACAGCATTCATGTGTCTCCTAAAGGCAAGCTTTAAGTTGGTCTTCTTGTTTTGAAAGGAACAAAATTTAGTTTGAATGAATCTGCTAATTACCTTTATAACAGCTCACTCATTATTTGATTTAGTTGGTGGTGATGTGAAATAAACATTGTGGCTTTACTTGGATAGGAAGAGAAAGGGATTTACATGTATGCAGCAAAGGAAAACTGCTCAACAAAATATTGAAGAATGACTGTTGTTATCTCCCCTTGCCAGGAAGTTCTGGATGACGGACAGCTGTCAGTGGACATTACTCTGCCAGACGGTACAAATCTGTCAGACTTGCTGATTAGTGAGAATCTGGCTGTCAGATTTATCAGCATTGAGGAGATGGCAAAACTCAGCAACAACATTTTAGAAGTGCTCAAGGTAGATTCTCTCCAACTCTTTCAGCCTCATCACCCACAGTGTCCCCATAAATCGTTTGCATTCGGTTGACTCGATCTACTCAATTCGTTTGCTCATTCGATTTAAACAATTTAAGCAAATCAAATGAATCCTCGTATCAGTCCGCCACTGCGTAGTGCTACGTTTAAACATCGTTGTGTAAACTGACGATCGGTAAAGAGGCTTTCATCGTGAGTCTCCGCAAGAAACAAATGCAAAGAAACAACAACAACAGTGGTTTCACTCGTGAAACCTTTCGAAAAGAAAGCTCAAATTTTACACTTACATATTTTCATGATATTCCCTACCGATACCCAAAATATTGGCCTAAATATGTGGTCAGACATGTATGTCAGGACTCCTACAGTCCTGGGCTACACCATACAAGTACATGTGTGCCGAGTCATACAGGCCTGGGCTACACTGTACCAGTACTCGTGCGCCGAGTCATACATTGCCTGGGGGCCTCCGTGGCTAAGTTGGTTAGCGCGCTAGTGCAGCTTAATGACCCATGAGTCTCTCACTAATGTGGTCGCTGTGAGTTCAAGTCCAGCTCATGCTGGCTTCCTCTCCGGCCGTTCGTGGGAAGGTCTTCCAGGAACCTGCGGATGGTCGTGAAATGTACGTGGTTTGTGTGTGATGGATGACAGGTATGCACACATTTTCCCTCTACAGATTTCAAGCAAGTTCTGTTGGGGAATCTTGGAATCAGGAAATGAGGCCTTTAATATTTTCGGTTAGGTTGAACAGTTCGAACTTTGTTGTCAACTTAGCGAACATTGTTTTTACTTTCTGTCACACTGCTCATAGCCTTTCCCAGCATCAAATACCTGCCACCCTACCCAGTGACGATAAATTCTCCCAGCACACTTTAATAACAGTGGACTTTGAAGTCATTATGACAAAAGTGGAGCTCACATTATAGATGAATACAAATTCTCCTGTGGATAAATTAGAAACTGTCTTTCTTGACTTCTATTTGTTTTGTAAAGTAGTTTGTAAAGTTAAATAATATTCGGCCAGTTAATGTCTTCCCGATAAGCCTTCTCACCCTCCCTATTTTTGAGAATGACCTGTCAGATTGATGTCATTCTCCCACCAAAGTGGACAAGTGGCCACTAAGGGGAAGCCTCTTCCATGTTCGGGCGCAATTGTTTTACCCTTGCAGGCGCTTTCCAAAAGCTCTATTCACATGACAGGCAACATTATTCATAGATGAAACCGCAATTATCCAATGATATGTAGACGCCATACAAGAAAGGCTATAGAGACAAGCAGTCGGTAAATTCAAGACATGCCAGGTGGAGAGTTCCTTGTAAATCATGCTACAAAACAATCGATTCATTGGATGCATAACATTTTGTTCAACAACGTAACTAAAATGTGAGAAAGCTAAATTTAAAGAAAAAAAAATGCAAACTGATTCTTATTCTAATTTGGTATTTAATTTACAACGTTAAGATTTAAAAACATTTACACGGTTAATACAGTTGGGGGGGTATCCTGCTAGTTCTGATCAGTGAAGCGTGTTGTTGTTGTAGTCGACATTCCCAGCTTTGTAGCGGGACTACTTTCGCCAGGCCTGCTCCCTATTCGGCTGTTTCCAATAACAGGCTCCACGGAAAAAGCCAACGAACTCGACACCCATTGTTTGAGTGTTTGTTAGTTTCATTCGTTTTAACCGAACCCGAGGCAAACGATTTATGGGGATGATCCCTAAAGGCCCTTTCAGAAGATAATATAGAACATATAATCCTACTTTTGATGTCAGCGTTTTAAGTTTTTCTGATAAAAAATTAATCAAACCCTCATAAAAAACTCACAAATAACATTATATGGTGGATGAATCAATCAGGATCAGGTAAATATGTCACATAAAAAATGCTTGCTTTACATCAGTGCCATCATCACAAAGGACGTTTGCAGCTCAGGTGACACTGGTGACCTTGTTTGGACTTGGCCATACCTCTAATGTTCTCTTGCTCACCTGTAATCAGCAATCATCAAGTAAAATAGCTTTAGTTGTCTGTTTTAAAATGTTGTGTATACTGTAGATAAGAATCATTTTTTAAAGGATAAAGAGGTTCAGACAGAGCTCTAATCACTCTGACCCCAGAGACTTTGGAGCTATTAGAAAATCTGTGTACAAAGTTTGCTAATTGTTATGTTAAATAAGTGGTATAAGGTGGGTATAAAAACCACCACAGGTTTCGCTTAGCATGTCTACTTTAAAAATTTAATTCACAAGAGGTGAAGAATTCACTGCCTTGGAAATTAGATGTCAAATTGTCAAATTGTCGAATTGGGCTTCTAAGAGTACTTTTATATTGAGGTTACATGTAAGTGAAGTACACAGGAGATTTTCAGAATAGATAACTGAACATTTATTTTCTTTTTCCATTTTGCACCATCCAAATCATGTCATACCCCTCCAAAAAATGTGGCATTATAACCTCTCGCTCCCCAACATAATTATGTGAAGACTTCAGGAGGGTACGGGCAAACATTTCTGCTCTTGCAATTCTGAAACCCCACCCTCACCATTATTAACACTAAACAAATGTAATTTTTTTTTTCCCAGGAGAAGAATCCTTTTGACCTCTGTGACCTTCCAGGTCCTGATACATTGATCCCTATTGTCCTCACCCATGTGGAGATGCCAGATGTGGTTAGTCTGTGTTCTTTTTGTTGTCGCCTTATTGTCTGTCTGTCCCTCTTTCAGTCAGTCTGTCAGCAACTTTGCCGAAAAAGTTTCGCACAGATTTGGAACAGATTTTGTGCAGTGGGCCAGTTAGCACCAATCTGTTTATTTGAATAATTCTTTTCGCCAAAGAAATCTTGATTATTTTTTATGGTTTGTTTGGTCAGAAATTTGAACAGTTAGCTGTGACAAAGGTCCGTGCTTTTGGTTAAACACTGAATATGCTAAACTCACAGTGTGCTCAAAAATTCCAAATTTGGGTTTTGTAAATTAGGGAGACATTGCAGATTCATAGTGCTGTTGTGGTGTAGTTATTTTAATCATTTAATTATTTATCTCTGCATTTTTTTCCCTATAGGTGTATTTCCAAAGAGGCCGGCCGAATCCTGAGGAAACAGACAGCTACTCCCAGAAAGTCTCCAAGGAATTGACTGCTTTGGAAAAGCTGTTCTCCGAGATCAATACTTTTGCCCCAACAGCCCTGCTCTTTGAAAAACCACGTTCAGGTTCCTTTCTATATATAGATATTAATTTTTTTAGGATACATTCTTATTTTCAGCTTGTTGGTCAGAAAAAAGAATAACTTCTGTATCAACTATGTCTTAATTTGGCCTAAAAATTAGCTGAATGTACATGTAAGCTTCCACAGACTGTCTTAGAATACCGTAATTGTTTTGTTTGGTGGGTTGCCCAACATAAATCCACTAAACCTGCTTTTGTGTCCTGCCCTGGTATAGGGTGCTCATTAGTCTCCGATATTAACTTGCCTGTTCTTGTGTCCCACCCTCAGGAGCCCCATGCTGTGCTCAGTAGAGTGCTGACCACTGCTGGTGTAGTACTCTCATAAGTCTCAAATGTTAAATTGCCTGTTTTTGTTTTTCCACCCTCAGGAGCCCCATGCTTTGCTCAGTACACTGGTGATCACACCTGGTGTAGTGTTCTCATTAGTCTCAAATGTTAAATTGCCTGTTTTTGTGTCCCACCCTCAGGAGCCCCGTGCTGTGCTCAATACAGTGCTGACCACTGCTGGTATAGAGCTCTCATGATCTCGGTCCAGGAAGACAAAAGAAAAGCATATGTGTGCTTTGTGGACTTTGGAAACTCAGAGTATGTCTCATTTGATAGGTAAGTACCAACCCCAGGGACTCCCGTAGAAAGATATCATATTCTTGTAGGTTGTTACATGGCTAGCCAGTGTGGATGTCACAAGTCAGAAAGTTTGTCAGTGTTTTGCAAATGATGGGACGCCACCCATCTATTATGGCATTAAAGAACCAGGAAATGAAGATCCTAACACGAGTAAATAGAAAAAGAATAAGACAAGGCCACCTACGTCTCTTTGTAGGTTGAGGATAATGCCTGCTCAGTTCATGATATTACCAGCCCAGGCTTGTCGCTGCCATATCAGCAACATAGCGCCCTCTGCTGGCCAGTCCTGGAACCAGGCGACGCTGGATGCCATGCTACATGTAGTTAAGGAGAACATGAATGAGCTCAAAGCTTGGCTGATAGTAAGTATAAGTGTTAACTTGTTCCAGGTGATTCAGAAGTCTTACTTCTTTTAAGTAAAGCCTGGGACACACTAGCCAGGTGGATATATTCACACGTATGGATGAACATTTCTGCCAGCAGTTTAGTGCAAAATATACACAGGCATAAACCACTGATATGATGGACAGATTTTTCCAAGGTTATAAGGGCATCCCATGTGACCTAGTAAATCTTGTGAAGCAGACTTAAAGTAAAGCGAACTTTGGTTGTCACAGTCGCCCGAATTCAACGCAGTAGACACTCTAAAAGCAAAGTGGAATTGCTGGGAGATTTTTTTTTTCTCCTCATATCGGACATGTTTGGTACAAGCAAATTTTACAAATTTATTTCAAGCTGGCCCCATTCTAGAGAAAAATTCGGTCCTGAATTTCGACTGTTTTTTGTTCAACTACATGTATATTGTATTTCTAGGTTTGATTGATTTCTATGACAAAAAAAAATATTTAAACTGCTAATTAAGGCTGAGAGGTTCTGCAGGGCCTGGTTTTTATTTGATATGCTATTTTATTTCATTTCTTCCTCAGTCTGTTGGTCCCCAGTGTTCAGCCATACTGTACAGATGTGAAGAAGAATTGGTCTATCAAAGTCTGATTGACCAAGGACTGATTGTCCTGAAAACGACTGACAAGTGAGCAATTTGCTAGAAAAACTGCATATTAAATGATATAAAATGCTCTTTCGCATAAAGTGATGATCAATGATTTGGGCCTGCAAGAACTGCTGCAAATATTGTCTGCTTTTGATTACATTTCGATTGCAGTTTCATGTTATGGAAATTCAAATCAAGTTTGAAGATGAGTGGAAATACTTGCATTGTTTAATTCTCTTTGGTGGCTGGTTTCTTTTCAGTAACTATTCCAAATATAAAATTTTGAGTGCAGGTTTATTGTATCAAACGATGTATGCATAGATTTTCCATGAGTGATTTTCATCTTCATCATCAGTACTTGCTTTTCATGCACCATATCTGTCTAATATCAGCACCAAACATTGTTTGAGGGTTGAAAAATTTTTGTGTGCATGTTCATTTGGTATAACCTCAGATTAAGTTTGAAAACCAGCTGAACTCTTTGATGTGACTGAAAGAGTCTTCCAACTATATTCTGTTTTCTGTGTTATAGTTCATTTTTCTAACCGTTTTCATAGGTCATTTTTGCAGACTTATATCTCAAATATCACATATCTCTAAATTGTTGTTTTCTTTCTTTATTACGTTAGTGGGAAAATGGAAAAGAGCACATTACATGACTGGGGAGATATGGTCGAGGATGAAGGCGATATTGATTATCAGAACAAATTAGACTTGGGCAGTAGCAGCACAGACACTACTTTAGATGATAAGAGTGAAGAGCTATCCAAAGTGGGAGAACCCACGTCATCTGACTCAGTTCCAAAAACTCATGACACTGGAGGTGACAGTGACTCGAGCAGTGATGACAATGACAAGGAATGGGAAACGACATCAGGTGACAGTGAAGAAGAGATGGAGTCTAATGTCTGAGGCAGCTGGTTGCTATGGTGATAAGACAGTGTTCATAGCAACAGATTGATGAACGGTGACTCAGAATGGGAAACTGCAGAAGCTGGTGGTGAAAACAGTTAAAGTGTTTTGTTTGGACAGCAGGTGGCATTAAGGATGAAAAAAAAAGTACCTTTAGTATTAACAGACTGAGAAAAAAATGTCCTTAGAAAATACACACAAATGACTTTTACTGATTATATAGAATTCAAAACAGAATACAATAATCTTAAGACAAGAAAGCTGGCATGGTTTGTACCAAAACTAAAAAATCTTGTTAAACAAGCCTTTGGTGTATCAGATTATTTGTTCCTTTGAATGAAATGAGAAGTGTTATCTTGTTTCGACTATGAACAGCTTTATAAAGACAAGTTTCTGAAATTTTACAATAAAATTTGGAAGTAGTTAAATTGTTATGATTCATTAATACTACAAAGGCGTAGAGTAGAGTAGAACTTCATTCTGGTGCTCAGTTATTTGACATTATCTTTATGACACTTTCATGGAATATAAAGAAAAAGGTTTCAAGAAGTAAAAAAAGTATTTCTTGAGAATTGTGTAAAACTAAATGTTGAAATACTGAATACCAAAATGTAGACTGTCTACCAAAAAATGTGGACTGTCTACCAAAATGTAGACTGTCTACCAAAAAATGTGGACTGTCTACCAAAATGTAGACTGTCTTTTCTTGAGTCATTCTGAAACTAGTCCATGAAAGCTCTGGATATTACAGGTAAATGTTACAGATGGCACATCTACACCCTAATGTTACACACCCCTCCATAGTCTTGAGTACGGCGTAAAACACCAATAAAATAAATAAAAAAATAAATAAATAAATACACAGTTCTCTGTATTATACAATACATGTTTATCACTGAACATTGTTATTTTTGAGGTCAGTCAAAATTTCTACATGTATAAAGTACATATGAAAATCAGATTTTATATACATTTTGATTCACAAGTATGAGTTCTTCGATACATACAAGAGAACATACACCCTGAATAATGCATTCAGAGCTTTAAACACCATAGTGATAGTAAAAATTGTTTTTTGAACAGTGACAGAATATTACAGATTTTGACCTTATTGCTTAGACATTACCTTCTTTGCACTGGAGAAGAGAGAATAATTTTTTTTTGTCGCATGTAATTCTTCAGAACAGAACTGTGCTAATTAGTCTATTTCAAAGAATGTACAATGCACGCGCAGTTGCTGAGTCACAGATTGCAAATAGGAGTATAATGAAATCCTATCATTGTCAATGTGCCAAATAAAATACCAGTATCATTGAGATTAAAAGGAAAAAAAGGGACTTTAGCCAATTGGTTACTTCCTTCAAATATACAGTAGTAAGTAAGTAATTCACTATTAGATTGAAGACAGTAAAGAAAAACTTCCTGGCGAACTCTTTCAGCTATAAGTGAAAAATGAATGTTTTTTTCTTTATGAACGAAGTGAACTTTGAAAGTTTTGGTCCCAGAGGTGAAAATGAATGTAGATACAGTGCTGTTATTAAAGTGCTCCAATTATAACAGCATTCTATTTGTGTGCTGTAGAAATCAACCTACTTGTCAACAACCTTTTTTATAGGTCTAAATATGATGTAAGTAGTGATTGTATTTTATTTTTTTTATTGGTATTTTGTTTCTTTTTGTTTTTGTTTCATTTTCTGGACAAACCTCTTCTAAAGAAAGGCTGTGTACAAAAGTCAGTCCAAACTCCTTTTGTCACAAGCACTGTTTTGTAAGTACATGTAGTATGTATGTGTCAGTGGATAATACCGAAACTTTCAGAATGGCCAACCAGTGTTACACTATTTTTCCTAAAGAAAACTTAATTAATTTCCACTGTTCATCTTGGTGTTGTGAACTGATGAGATATATTTGTTTATCTTTTATTTACAACCCTGACTCAAGTTTCTACAGTAGGAAACAGAACATTGACTCTTAGCAATGCAAATGACTCCAGCCATACAGTGTATTTTGCAGGTATTTGTCACGTAACACTTTCACATGGAACTGTAGCCAACAGTTGCACTTCTGTTGTTGTGTATGCATATTTCAATCTGGAGAGATGAATATGAATGTTTTGTGTCCATACATGTGATAAATGTGGGTACAGAAAAAATTCAAAGCTTATATCTATTTTTTTACAACTGGAAAAGAAAGGAATATTGTTTTGCCCTCAGATTTTTGGTCACTAAATTAGTTTTCCTAAAATCTGATTTCCATATTATGGACGAGTTACTGCAGCAGCACAATGATTTCCATGTTATTGATGCATTTTTACAACACATTGGTTTCCACATTAATGATGTGTTGTTGCAACAATATATCTGTTTCCATAATAATGAGCTGTTGCAATAATGTGTTAGTTCCATATTAATGGTGTGTTTTTGCAACAACACTTTGGTGTCTGTACTACTGATGTGCTATTGCAACAACACAGTGGTGTCCGTAGTAGTGATGTGGTGTTGCAACAACATATTGGTGTCTGTGGTAATGATGTGCTGTTGCAGCAACACTTTGGTGTCCGTAGTAATGATGAGCTGTTGCAAGAACACTTTGGTGTTCGTAGTAATCATGTGCTGTTGCAACAACACATTGGTGTGTGTAGTGATGATAAGCTGTTGCAACAACACTTTGGTGTTCGTAGTAATCATGTGATGTTGCAGCAACACATTGTTGTCCTTAACACAATGATTTCTATATTATTGATGCGCTTTTATCACACATTGATTTCCACATTAATGATGTGTTGTTGCAACAATATATCGGTTTCATAATAATGAGCTCTTCCAACAATGTGTTAGTTCCATATTAATGATGTGCTGTTGCAACAACACTTTGGTGTTTGTAGTAATGATGTGCTGTTGCAACAACACTTTGGTGTCCGTAGTAATGATTTGCTGTTGCCACAACACAGTGGTGTCCGTAGTAATGATGTGCTGTTGCAATAACACATTGGTGTCTGTAGTAATGATGTGCTGTTGCAACAACACATTGGTGTCCTTATCAGTGGTGTGAATTAGCAACATCACATTATTTTTCATACATCCATGATCTGTACGATGATAGAATTTGTTGCCATGATGTTGAAACAATACATTTGTTTCCATAATAATGAGTTGTTACAACAATACATTTGTTGTCATTGCAATTTGTTGTACTGTTGCAGCCAGACAAAGTTGGGGAAGATGTTCCGTTGTATATTGGCATTCACTGTGATTTTTACCTTTGGAGGCGTTAATTCTAAATTGAAATAATGCCTTTGATACAGATACCACATGTATCTGTGTGAATTTGTTTATGTGGTCAAGGAGAGTTCATCTTGGATGAAGTAATTTGCATTTATTGTTGTTGAGGTGTTGGGCGCCATGTTAAGTTTTCATCTGCATTTGTGTTATGTGCTAAGTGGCTGTTTCAGGATGGCTGATTTTGTCTTCACAGATGTTTGTGGAGAAAGGGCAGGATTTCATTCAGACAGTCCATTTTACATTAGTTTGTAAAAAATATCTCAAAAAAGCAAACAACCTTTTTATTGCTTAAGACTCGGTAATAAGTGGGTTCGATAATACTAATAAAGTTGAGGCATCATCATGTAAATGTAAAAGATTTCACAAGCTTTCTACCCACATGTTGGGATTTTTAAGTGACTAACCACTTTATTTTCTCTTTATTTAAAAAAATATAAATATAAGTGGAGCGTTATGTTAGGCATTATATCAAAACTATTAATTGTGAAATATTGTATGCCATACATATTTTGTGAAATAAAGTAGTTAGTCACTAGATAAAGATCCCAACATGTGTGTCAAAAGCTTGTGAAACCTTTTACATTTACATGATTATGCCTTGATTTCATGATTAGTAACCTTTTTATAGCTTTTTGTGTATGAGGAGTTATTGTTGTTTGTAGTTTTCATAATACATTGTATATAGTTTGTTTTTTCACTTAATTTCAGTCCTTGCCTTTGTTCTTAATAGCGGATAACTCATCGAGTAACTTCGTACTGTTTTACATCAGTATTTTTTGTTTAACTCTTTTTAAAACTCCAGTGGAGCGTTAAGTTAGGCATTACATCAAAACTGTTAATTGTGAAATTTGTGGAGGAATATCTGGATGTTCTGGATAATCAGATAGAGGTTCAGTTAAGACTTCAGTTAAGTGGTTAAATAAACTTAGATGAATCGGGGGGGTCAGTATTTTTGCATTTCTGTCTTTAAAAAGCCTCACAGACAAGGTACATGGGAGAAGGAAAACTTGAGTGCTAGTGGTAAACTACAGGCTTTGGTTACTGACAAATTGGGAATGCTTAAGGGACAACATTTGTTGTTTAAAATCAGGTGTCAAATGATCGGGAATATAGGTAAGCCACTTACGAGCAACATTTGTTGTCCATTTTTGAAAATTCCAGCCATGAAAGACAATCACATGATACGTTCAAGGTGATGTGACCCCAAAAATTTGTCACATCTTCCATTTTGTATATACTCCTATGACATTTCCACAGACGCTGATTGGTTGATGTAGATGACAAGACCCAGATTGCCCACAGACGAGGGAAATCTTGCGCCCACCTTATCTGTTTCTGGATTTTTTGGGGGCCTAAAATTAAACAAGCTGAGTCTTTGGATCAAGTGTTCCAGCCTCAGGAATTCTTGTTGTGGTTATTCACCCAAGAGTAAATTTTGAGGATTTTTTGTTGTCTGGATCAAGAAATCTTGTTTGCGACAACACATGTTGTCTGTGTGTGTGTGAGTGAGTGAATGAATGAGTGAGTGAGTGCTTGGGGTTTAACATTGTACTGTTCTCTGTGTGCGCTGGGCTTTACTCAACATTTCCTGCCAGTTCCAGCGCCTCGTTCTCTGCTGTTGTGCTGCAGTGCTTGTTAACAGTGACGTGTTACAGAGAAGTACAACTGACCTTGTAATAGGCGGGCAGTGGGAAAACATTTTGCCCACATGGACATTTTCTTGCCATTTCTAGATCAGTGGCTTTTCCAAAAACAATCGTAGCTAAGTTCACTGTAAGTACCATACATGTACATGTAGCAAGGTACGTTTTTAATATTTGTCGCCATGGTAGTATATGTAATAATTAATTCAGTTAACAGTCGCTTTATGCAAGCGAGCCCTGGCGTACACGTGTGTTGACTTCCTGTAATGTGAAGGTCACTGTACAATCAGCAAAGATCTGTACCAGGAGAACACCGCAACAACTAATCATCAAGATGCTTCACAACCTTCCAAGGCTATTCTTGAGACTTGAGCTTTCAGTTCTTGTCAGTACATGTACTTCTACCTTGGTGCTTTGGGCAGTGGGATAGACCAAGTACGAGTACTGGTTAAACCGTTGTCAGTGTACTGTGACTAGGTGAGCAAACTAGATAGCAGACAAGCAAGCCAATTTTGTTTAAAAAAAAAATGGTTTCAGGATACTGTTCATTGCAATGAAAAGTCCTCCCTCTCAGTCAATTTTCTTTAAAATGATAGGACACTGTCACACATGAACAGGGGCATGATCTGGCCTTTAATGAGTTTCATGCCATATTTGGTAATACTCTAGCAGAATGACAAACCAAATTTAGTCAAGATTTTGTGATTGCATCTGGCTGCAGTTTCTTTCGCCTGTAATCTTCTCCTGACTGCATGATCAGATGATACTCTCATGAAAGGTGGAAATAACCCTGTGTCTTGTGGGTTATCAGTTTTACCTCTCACTTGAAAAATATTTATGCTGTTCAGCCTCTGTGAAGCAATATCCCCTGTGCTTTCCCATACGTGATATAGTGTCGGCCACAGAGGGAGTTCAGTGTGTATGCATTGCTATTTTGCATGGTGAATGGCAAGCAGTACCCACCAAACTTCATACAAGATCACCCTAACATCCCAACAACTCGTATGCAAGAACCAGCCCCAACAGTTTAGTTGGCATAGGATCCCCTTTGGGAGCAGTAGGTCCAGGGTCCAAGAACTTAAAAATGAAGTTGTAACTTCCTCGATCGGCATTCAACATTAAGGGGATAGTGCAACAACTGGTTGCTTACTTGCCTTCGGTAAGTCATGTCAGTGAAGTAGCACTGGATAAAAGGTCGGTGGAAATCCGCCCTGCGACCAGGAGGCACATTACATGCACTCTAATGAAAAATTGCTAAGCAGGACATTAAACTCAAAGCAATCACCCACCTATGTGCAAGGAGTTCATGGGTCGATTCCCCCAAATCCATTTCTGACAAGTCCAAATGCGAAGAATTATCACAGTGTTTAGTTTTTGGTAATGGAAGTTCAAATTTTGACATATTTGTGTTAACATTGATGAGATGGTCAAAATTTTAAATTTACAGGGTTCCAAAAAACTCTAACACTGGCTATATGGAACTGGCCCCAGATAGCGAACAAAACCAAAACCACATTTTTTGAGTAAAATAAACTTTTATTTTTATGGTACAATTATATCACACTCTTCAGAAGATCATTATATTGATTGACGAAAAATCTACTCGTACCGAAAGACTACACCATTTGGTTCCCATGTAAAATTACTACAATGTGTGGGTGTTCTAGAACTACACGAAAACTGAATGAACTCGACCCTACACGTCTCGAGTAAACCACACTTAATATGTAATAAAACAGCTTAATGTCTCGAGATAGCACACGAGTTCTGAGGCGAAGGATGTATCTTATATCAAAGTAGTCCAAGCAGTTGTCTTTTTAAAGTCAACATCTGCATGCAGAGGTGAATGCAAAAATCTGTCCTACATATAAGTACTGAATAACTAATGCTAGGTATCAAAAATGAACTGTGCCTGCAGGTTTTGCCCAAATCAGAAAAAAAATTATTCCCATCATGATTCTACATGGGAACTAAGAAGTGTCAAATTTGGACATATTACAAAAATAGACTGTATCACCAAAACGAAATAACTTCTTAAAGGTCTGGCATCATTAGTTCATGCAGCCCAAGAACTTACTTCAATTTCATTATAGTAGCATTTGGAGACTCCCCAAAAGAATCTTTACCTTCTTTGTGTAAACAAGATAGACAGCGCTGTGACCACAAACAGTGCTACCCTATGTCTTCTAATTCTGAGAAACCTAGTCTGCTCATTTCACCCAATATATAACTGTAGCAGGAATATTGAGTTTCTCTTATATCACATGGTTTGACCATCTAATGAACAACATACTCATATCTTAGCTTTTCCAAAGGGCTGGTAAAGAAATGTAATATTCTGCTTTCAACACTATTAATATCTGTCCCAAAAATTAGAAGAATTGGGGCACTAATAGTAATGTAAGAAGTAATAAAAAGATAAAAATTCATTCAAAATAAAAAAAAAAAAAAAAATGTACATTTACATACTGACTGCCACCATATATGTATGAACATATCATAATGCTAGGTCCACATTTAACTATGAAACAAAAGTACATTGTTATCATACAGACTACTGTGTACCAGTACAGTAAAGGCCTATGACAACATCAGCAGCGCTGCTATGAAAATGTGTACCACTAGCTTTAACAATTAATAGCAAGGCTGAAATTGTAATACGTTTTAAGTTCTTTAGGGAAGAACCAGTAGAAAAATGTTCACAAATAAATTTAAGTGTAAGTGGTATACAGTTCAAACTACAGTACCTGTACCCGCTGTAATAATCTCTTACTTTCAGAAAGGTGTTTCCAAGTTCGTTTAGCAGGTAAACTGATATCATACCCCCCCCCAAAAAAAAAAACAAAAAGTAAGCTTCTGCACCAAAAGCATCTTTTGATATATTTGCCTCTAAAAATGCACCATTTTTTTGGGGGGGGGGGGGGGGATTCTTAGTCATTTACCATATTCTGCTAATAGTTTGACTTCCTAAGGGATGTTTTAATGCTTAAATAGAATGATCTGAGCACATTTTTTGCACTGAAGTTTTTCATCTTTCATCACTGTATTTTCCTCACAAGGCTCCTTACTAATACCTGGGACTAAAATATCTGTTCTATAAATCTCAGTTAATACAGAACTTAATACATGTTCAGAATGGGCCTCTTTTATATACAAAACCCTACTATTCATTTCCCTGTTCAGAAAAATAATTTACCTAGAATAATACAACACTCCCTAACCTATATTTTATACTGAGTAATCCAATATTCACATTCACACACCATAATTATTACACCCTATGATATACAAAAAAAAAAAGAAGTTTTTTTTTTGGTTTTATGATTTGATTCAGTTTTGTATGTCCTGGCTACAAATGCTTATAGGCCAAAGATTAAGTGTACACCAGCATGTCATGTCATAAAATTGTCACATCAGAAGGTAAAAAAAGCATGTGCATGTAGCAGACAAGTGAAAGACATCACCCGGGGAAAGATAAGCATTAATTAGGACAAATAAAATCACAGATCTGACAAGAATGTGTACAAATAATGCACACAAATATTTTACCCGGTACATGGGAAAAACCAAACAAGTTCACTGCTCTTATGCACAAGATCTAATTGACAAAGTTTTGCGATGGAATTATAAAACCATTTTCTAAAATCTATAATGTAGAAATAGGGAATGCCCTGCAATTGTGTAAACTATAAAAAAACAAAATCTGAATATGAACATAGATTAAATAGCCTTAATGACCACAAATTTCGTCCATGAATAACTTGCACATTTGTCCTGATTCTGACAGTTCTACCGATTTTTAGAAAGGTGTTTTTCAGGTTTTCTTGAAACATGGGATGATATTCTACTGAAAAATTGTAAGTTCCAGCACCAAAAATTATATTTTGAGACATTTATTTGCCTCTAAAAATGCACTTTGTGGACTAAATTTGAGGTCATTTTTTAGGGTATACATGTTTAACCTACATGTAATGTATAACTACAATGACACCAAACAGATCAGCACCATCAAATTAACTTTCAAACTTCGGCTACATAAAGACATTTACATACTAGATCTGATTTAAAAGGAGTCCGCTTATCAGTTCATAACAGCATAGCCATGGCAACACAGGTTATCATTTCATACTTGTATCATGGCAACAGAGGTAGTCAGTCCACAAAAGCATGATCATGGCAACAGTCCATGCATGATCATGGCAACACAGGTTGTCAGTTCAGATCAGCATCACCATGGCAACACAGGTTGTCAGTTCAGATCAGCATCACCATGGCAACACAGGTTGTCAGTTCAGATCAGCATCACCATGGCAACACAGGTCATCAGTCACTAACAGCATGGCCAAGTCAGTATTATACATGTAGTAGCATGAATTACTTCATTGTCAGTAACCATGGTTATAATAATTACAAAACTGAGGCGGTGCAGAGATCATGCTGACTTCCAATTAAAGAGTTTTTTAACCAAATCTAATACCATGGCTGTATTAAAAATGGAGGAGAGGAAGACAGATAACGGACTATTACTAAAAACCCATTTAAATCCCTTCAGCCTGAAAATGGTGATGATGACAACATAGAATGTCAGGTACAATTGTGATTATGTACAAAAAGTCACCAGTATAAAATGTAAATAATTAGAAGGATAAAAATTTTAAACAATCACATAAAAAAGATTGAGAGAACAACAAAAACTTGTCCCACAGACTCAAACTCCCCCAAACACCCCCGCCACCAACCCACCTCTCTCAACAAGAGCCTGAAAAATGACACATATGAGCAGACAAACATATAGACAGACAGTTTGGTGACATGCAGAAATATATGATCACATTGCCTGGAATGATGGGCCTATAGTTATGCAGTGTTAGTGAACTATATGCGCATGTACTGTACCAAGTGACAATTCTCAGAAGACTCAAGTACAAATGCTACAAACCTGAAGATGGTCATGGGTTGACCCCGGGATGTGCCTGGTTTCCTTCCACTATAATGCTGGCCACCGTCGTATAAGTGAAATATTCTTGACTATAGTGTAAAACACCAATCAGATACATAAATAAATAACCAAATGCTACACCTACAGGTCAAGACGTTGGCTGTACTATATTCCACCTAAAGTCTGCTATGTAAAATGTACTTTCTGAATCATAGAAAGGTCTTTAATCGATACATTTTATGCAACACTCAAGTTTTTCTATGAAATTAATCAAACTTCACATAAAACTCATATATAATTGGTCATATAAGGTGGACGAATTGATCAGAATCAAGCAGAATGTGTCACTTGGAAAAATCTAAATTTTAGGTGAAATAGGGTACTGGTAATAATAATTCCTTTGGTAGCATTGAGATTAGGCTGAAGATGACGGTTCAAATCTCACTAGAGCCATGGTCTTGACCCAATCTACACTTGTGATTCGGTTAAACTTCATATATTCCCTGATGGTTTTTCCTCAGATTTATAGGACCATGAGCAAAAGCATGAGCATGATTACTGTGAATATTAAATAGATTATTTTTTATAATTACTTTAACATGATTCAGCTGCCTATCAATACAAATTCAATGTTTCATGTATTATATCTGTTTCATTATTATGACCTGATGTGATGCAAGACAACGTCTGTGAATGGATTTCTGTACAAAGGTGTACACAATACATATCGTTCTGAATTGAGCTGTTTTTTTGAAAAATTTTCAACTCTGAATTATATTCAGTTCATGTGTTTTATATGGCATGCAACTGTAAATTTGTCACACTGCGGTAAAAGAGAAGATTCATGTTCATCTACGGACACTATATATATAGGCCTACATATATATATACATATTTGCTTAATAAGAACACCACTGTTTGAAAATTCAGTCTGAATACTAAGAATATCAAGCAAGGCAGACGCGTTCTATCATTTTTTTACATCGGAACTTTTTAGCAGTGACAAGCAGCTCTATGGAACGACGGTGTTGTTGTTGTTGTTCAGGAAGGTAATCTTTGATCATGATTATTGGGGGCACATGCCTTGTACCTTGTGAGAGCATGCAAGGCAGTCGAGTGTTCTTGTATTTTCCTATGGATATTTGTGTGTCTATGTATTTGTTTGCAGAGCCATGTATTTTGAGGCCCATCATAATCCCTATCAGTTTGCTATCAGTGCACAGTAGGCTACTTTCTGTTTGAGAATGACATAATCATGACTATTTTGTTAACAAGTTAATTGCTTCAATTCTGCTTTCTGAATCAGATATGAATCCCACTATCAAATTTGCCACCACAGCCTAAGTAACACAATCCATACAATTCTCGAACTACAGTCAAGCATTTTCCCTACAAAAAAATCCTGCCATCAAGTTCTCACTTAATCTCCAACATTGTGTCACCTTATCAACATTTTGCTATTTTCAGCTTAAAATTTTGTGAAATTCACAACATAGGATAAAAAGCTTGCTGCCACAACTTAGAAACACAGAACACTTTGTACAGGTACATTAATTAATGTACTTCCTAATCTGACTCCAAACAGTGAATATAAAACCACACATGCAGCACAACACATAATTTCTCTCCTGAACAAATCTGCATAGTCACTTCATCAAAAAGCACAACCAATTTTTTTAACATTTGCATGCATTATTAAAAATATCCATACTTCTGGACTCATCATGGGTAAGCAATTGCACATTTTCCTTTATTGGCCAATTTCGAATCCCCCCCTCCCTGCCCCTAAATTTCAGGACACTTTCCTTTCTCAAACAGATGCTAATAATCAGCTACACAAATGGGTAAACAAAAACATACATAAGTTAAGCATGCTTTTACAGGACACTTCTACAATGTGCAATGCCATACGGTACTGTGTGTAATAGTACAGTAAGATACTGTAACAAAGTGATAACAACATAATACCATTAAAATGAATAATACCTCAACCAATGACAGCAGCAATAAGCCCATTACAACACTACAGCAGGCTCACAGCCATGTTAAAAATACACACCTACATGTACAGTAGGCCTATGTGGCTCTGAAGAGCATCATTCTAACGCTTTGAGTCTTAATGTCGCACGAAAAATTGCAAATCACTCACGCGCAGATTAACAAGAATTCAGCCCCATTTGATTCCTGATATACTCCTTCACAAAAATATCTCACCATGACAGCATCTGGACAGGATATGGTTGTTGTTGTTGCTGTGGGTAAACAAATGATTAAAAGTCAACTTGTGAAAGTACTGCAGAAAAGGTGGAGATGTGATTATGTTGTGTGATGTGAACATTTAGGTTGTAACATGTACATGTCTTAATGTGGGAGTGCAAAAATACCTTAATGTTAGAGTGTGGTGTCATTGTGGAAGAATGTGACGTCTGTATACAGGCTATTATAGGTCAATTACAAGACTTCACACTGCAGAAGAGTTGCCCTTCATCTCAGCATGTCTTACAAGAATCCACATAGATACATGCATGTTACTATAGTCACCACATGAAAGTATCCAATAATCAAATTCTGCAGTTGCACATGTATCCTACAGGCACATTCTATGTGTACAAAGCCTCCTGCAGGCATCCTGCCCATTTACATGCATCCTACTGACACATCCTGTGTGGGTATACATCCATCCTGCAGACACATCTCCTACCCATGAATATGCAGGTATCTTTAAACAGACACATCTTGCTCATGTACATGCATCCTGCAGACATCTTGTGCATGTACATGCACCCTTCAGACATCCTGCCCATGTATATGCACCCTGCAGACATCCTGCCCATGTATATGCACCCTGCAGATAGCCTGCCTGATACATCCTGCCCATGCATATACATCCTGCCCATGTACATTCATCCTACAGATACATCCTGCCCATGTACAAGCATTCTACAGATGAATCCTGCTGATGCACATGAATCCTACAGATACATCCTTTAGGTACCGCATCAATCCTGACTGACTAGTCTGTTCAATCCAGCACCACAAAATCAATGCACTCAGAATCCAGCAGTACTACTGAAGTCATCTCCTCACGTCCACAAGGAGACAGGAAGCAGGGCCTCTTTCGTTCCTGGCTGAGGGGTCAAGTCCTCACCGCAGAGGAAAGACGCCGGCATTAGCACCAAATGACCTTTGACCTTCTTCAAATGTTCCCTTGCCTCGTCAGGGTTTAGTCTGGCCAGGGGTGTTTTCTTGCAGTACTGGTGCAGCTCGGCAAACTTCACCACAGAGTCTGTCGGTATGCAATTGAACACCTGTGAAGAAGAGAAATAATCAGATTAAAGGCAAAGTAAACTCAAATTATAAACATGCAAGTTCTCATTGAAAGTTCATCAAAAACAACACAATGAGCAGATGTAACAGGAATAAAATATTCAAACCTGATATGATATGAAAATCTACAATGCATTTTCAGCAAAGCTTTTAATGGTCTAAAATCACAAAGGCTTTACATCCTGTCAGCATGACCTCTTACTGTGTTAGGATAATCTATTCTGTACAGTACATTTAGTTATAAATCAATGACTCACAGGGTATTAATAATAGTTTTATTGCCCTAATTCCTCAACCTTTTCGCATATAAAAGAGCAACTTTCAGTGCAATATATGCACATTTTTACATTTGATTTTGCTGCCAAAAACACTGGCTGGATTAATGAGTTCTGGGCTTCACAAAAAGTACAATTTTATCAGTCAACACAGAATAATGCCTTCGGAATATGCTTGAATAAACATCTTGCAAACATGCAAAAGTTCGAAGAATTCCGGTACAGGGTATTGCCAGCTTAGTGTCACATATCACCTCGAATTTATTTTCATTATTCTTCTATGATTGGATTTCCAAAGTCAGCAACACACCACTTTCTGCATAATTATAAACACCCATAACATAAATCACAGACTCCCATTTTTTTCTTGCGACTAATCTTTGCCTTGAAATTTAAAAATGTTAACTTATTACTGATGCTATATATGTATTTATCAGAACTAACAGTCAGTATATCTTTCTGAACTCTTCAAGAAGCTAGTAAACGCATAAATGAACTAGAAATTTTTACCTTTTCAAACACAAATGTGTTAACGCTGGCCTGTTTAATCCAAATCTCCTTGAAGAATTCGTCACTTACAGGGTCAGAGACATCAGCTTGCATATCACCACGCTCTATGCCAAGGTGTTCCCTGATAAACACATCATAAAATCATGTGAATGGTACAAAAACTAATGTTTTTTTTTTTTTTTAAATCAGGGTTCATGGAGCACAATGCTTCTTAAATTCCAAAACTTTCCAGGACCGTTTCAAATAGAATTCCATGACTTTCCAGGACGGTTTCAAATAGAATTCCATGACTTTCCAGGACCTTTTCAAATAGAATTCCAGGAATTTTATCACCAGTTCAAAGCACAGTGCTTTCCACTTTTTGGCACACATTTGACTATTTAGCCATTTGCAAATATTTTGTCGTGCCATCATGAATGAACGACACATTGACCACAAATTCAAATCTTGCTCTGGTTAAATGTCAAGAATTTGAGACTTAACACATACAGTCTACAAACAATTTAGAAAGTGTTTTGTCACTTTAATCAAATTCCAGGACTTCCAAAAAAAATTCCAGGACTTTTTAGGGCCCTGGAATATTAATTTCAAATTCTATGAATTTCAAGGATTTTCTTTCAAGCAAATATGGCATACATGTAATACTACAATGAACATAGAAATACAGAAGATGTTTAGCAGGTAACAAGTATGCTTCAGCTTGTTCAATATGGTCCAAAAAGTCCACCATAGAACCTCCATCTTTTATTTTATTTCATTTTTTTTTTTTAATTTTATTCACTGTAAAAAAAAAAAACAACCCCCCCCCAAAAATCATGAATATTCAGAATACTATACTGACCTGAACAAAGTACGCCTTAACGATGAAGCAAAGTATCCAGCCTGATGAGACTTCCCCCCGAACATCACCTCAAATTTGTGTTTGTCCTCCACCAAAATGGCCACCTCGCTGTCACGATTTCCCAACATGCTCCTGTCATTCACATTGGCTGACCCTATGATGACCTTATTGTCATCAACAATCATCAGTTTACAATGGACATAAATAAGCTCGGTCACCTGCAAAGAACAAAATGAAAATGATATTAGAATGGTACAACAATGGTATCACTCATGGAATAAGGGAAAAATTCGCACCCAGCATGGAGTTAAGATGCTGCCACACTGTAGCCATTGAAGGGCACACGCCTTTAACCATTAGGCCAAGGCTGACCCTATGTAAAACACATGTACAGAGTACTGGTATATATGGTGCTAATCTTTACTTCCAAAAACACACCCAAAATAATTGCAGATTTTTGGGTGTTCTGGCGAAATTATCATGTAAACAACATTTCTAGAACTCACCAATTCTCCCACCAGTTCGCTGTGCGTCCTCAGACCGTAGAAAGATATGTACTGCATGGGGTCCCGAACTGTAAAACAATTTTATAAAACTTCCGTTTTTATGTGTTTTAAATGCAAAATGTTCCATTAATGAGAAAAAGAACACAAGCTGGTGAATGAAAAATTGTTCAGTCCTAAAATACATAGCAAGACAAAAACTAGAAAAATTTAACAAAGGATGAAAATGTTAGAAAAAAATAAAATTTCTGCTAAAAGAAAAAAATAAAATAAATTACCTCCTTGGGCACAGAGTTTGGTGTAGATGGCATAGGGGCCCCTGAACATGGACATGTAATTCCAGTGTGTGACAGCCTGAATGGCCGTGCCAGTGGCTGTTCCAAATGCCCCCTCAAAGCCTGGCAGAAGTGGCATAACTACATACACACGGAACTTCTCACCAGCACTGATGAACAAAGCGAGGAAGAGATACTAATTTCAATATTGTCTCATAGATGTTGGTTATAAATTTAGAAGAGCTTAATGGTACAACAACTTTTGTGTAAAAGAAAACCACTGCATCTTGCCTGACAAATTTACTTCTATGTATTAATGCCACTTTGCTGCATCTTTCACATATACCATAGCAATCCGTTTTTTTGGTTGAGCAGTGGGAGGAGTGCTATTGGTAAATCTCCAAAGACAAGCGGTCTTCAATAAACGTTAAACTCGGTGAATAGTCACAAGAGGGTGTTCATCTCTTCTGTTTCACCAAGGCCCCACAAGCAGCGACACTGTTCTGGATTTTACAAATTCCCTGACCAATCTTGTAATAAACATAATAGATCTTGAATGCCTGTATGTAATCACTGAGTTTAAATAAAACATCTCATCAATTGCTGAGAATGTTACAACATACCGATGAGCTTTCATAATCCTGTGAAACAAGGCATTACCAATTCCATTCTTCACATCTGGGTGTTCGATTGGTGAAATGAAAAACTGGTTCTGGAAAAAATCAATATAAACTTTTCTCATCCTCACGCAGAAGAAAACAATTAACTCAGATGCAAAGGTATCTTAAACTTGTGTTTAGCCAATCCCAAAATGTAACATCCAAATATGCATAATTAATAGAATTGAGGAGGAATAAGTTACTAAATGGTACAGTGCATTAACCATCCCATTCTATTAAACTACATAAAAATTCTGCAAATTAATTTTCAATCTGTGTACAAAAGTTGATTGCTGTAAATTCTTGAGTATATGTCAATATGCTATACACTCCCAGATGCAAGGAACAATCGTTACGGTACACTTTGGCACTTGTTTAGTACTTTTTTTTTAAATTTGTTCTACAAAAATCATGCTACGAGGAAAGCATTCTTGGCCTGAGGAACAATGAGTCACCCAATCTACTTGCTATGTACTTTACTAATTGATCACCTCCTTGTTAATATACATGTATAAAAGAAGTTAATAGTCATTCAGATTTATTGTGTTATGCTCTGAGTGATTGAAAGAGAAAAATCACCTGATGTGTGATGAATCTCCTTTAAGTACCTCAGGTCCAGATACTTTTCAGCCTTTCCTCGTACATGATAGAGGTTTTTACTATACATAATCAGGACACACTTCTGTTTTTGAAAACTTCCAGTTAACAGTATGATACACAGTGGTTCAAAGAAGTAAATGGCACATGTACATATAAAATCATGCTCGCATGGTATCATTATGCGTAGAATTCTTGATGAAATTTGCTGACACAGCTTCAACATTTCAAGACTTCCAGATTCCTCAGACTCTTTACCTCAATATATATAAAATGTTCAGCTTTGCCGATGAGATCGATGTAAGCGTTGTGGATGGAGCATTCTGTCTCTGACAACCCAGCTGACCATTTACCACTGCTTCTCAAAATCTGCAATGATTAATAAATAGGCATTATGCCATACTGATTTAAATGTTTGCTGTACGTGCAGAATGAATCTTTTCTCAATGTCATCGGAGCGTATAGAAATAATACTTCTGTTAGACATGAATGTTACTCATACCCTTTTTTTAAGACAAAAATTTTTAAATCCTCACATATTCAGATTATGTCCGTTTGGTTTTGATTTGTGGTTCAGGGTTTAGTGCCAAATTTCAACATAATCAACATTTCACAATTCAAAACGGTGCTTGCTGAAAAGCAAATGACATTGACACTGGAGATCCCAACTCAACTGCTCGTTAAGTACAGACACAGTGCTGACCAGTACTTTACCTGTCATGTTAGGAGTATCACAAGAGGAAGCTCAAAACACTGTTGAGTTTAAAGCGTCAGACATAATCAGAAGCACAATCAGCATAAAGCAGAAGTGTTCACATGGAAAACTGTACCTGTGAGTTGGTATTGAAGGTGATGTTTTTGATGGAGTGTGGGACAGGAATGTCGTCGTAACACTTAGGCAGCAGGAACGGGTACTTCTCATTGTACTTGGCCTTCTCCAACTGGAAAATACAAGACTTCACCCAGTCAGATAGCAACACAAACAATAAGCATTCCATACAAAAGTTCTCAACAGGCGAAGTCTTCTCACCAGTCACATGAACAAGCCACACTAGCTTACTTTCCAAAGATTTGTGTCTTTGGCCCGAATTTACACGCAACGAGTTGTCACAATATGTATCAATTATGAAATACAGTAACACAACCTTTTACTACACTTTACAATGTTCCCAGTTTCGTAGTAATTTAAGTCAAGTTTTTTAGGTTTTAGAGCATTTATAGACAATAGTTAATCACGGCAAAGATAGAAAGCTGTATCTTGCCCTTCCTTAATGCAATCTGGTTATAAGATGTTGACACAAGTGCTGAATGAGGTGAGAACTTCTTTCGTGAAATAAAGCTCTTACCTTGACTGTATTCCATCGACAAATGAAATGTCTGGCAGTATCTCGAGCAGCTTTTCCATACACAACAGATCCTATATCATGCCATGGCATTCTGGGAGTTTTTGTGCGGTCAATAAAATCTACATCAGGAAAACAGAGGAATTAAAGCACAAATGAAACACCTCTGAAACATATTTAAACATGCTGTAGTTACACAAACCCAATGAAATGTAAGTACTTTAATTCTTCAACCTTTTCTCATGGTTGCAAAGTGTTTATTCAAGTACATTCTGAAGGCATTATTTTGTGCTGACTTATAAAATTATACTTTTTGTGAAGCCCTGGAACTGGCCAATCCCACCAGTGTAGTTTTGTCTCCGAAATCAAATTACAAATGTCCACAGAATGCACTGAAAGTTGCTCCATCATATGCTAAGAGGTTGAGGAATTACGGTACGTGTACAAATTTCACATTTACACAAATATTCAGCTCACAAAATCTTACATAATTTAATAAAAGTACGTAAGAATATTATCAATGAGTACACACATGTTCCAATTTAACACTGATCCTCTGTAAAAATCAAATCAGGACAATAAGGATAAAACATAAGTATTAACTAGCTAAGCACTCGGTAGGCTTTTGTAAGAAAATATATACATTTACAGAACATGTTTCAACACAGACCTGTAAATGGTTGGTGCAGATTTTCAAAATCTTTGAATATAAAGTTGACATAATCTTTCCCAAGCCAGAGTTTGGATGTCCCTTCAAGGCCAAGTTCTTCAAACTCTTGTTGGCTGGATGTTCTGTAGAGATCAGGTGGAAGTTCCAGCCTAAAGAGTTCAACAAAGGGAGATAACACATCAAAACACCACACAACCATTCTGCTTCTAGTTAGGTTAAACATTTCCAATAGCATTTTTTTTTCCTTTTTATTTACAGCATGAGATGTCAAAAAACAAGAAATAAATAATTAACTTAAAATTTTACTTTTAAATACTTGAAACGCATGCAAAATTGACATTTCTAAATGATTCTGAGACTTGACATGCAATAATTAATAAAGAAATGTAATCAAAATGAGATAATTATAATAATGGTAAAGTTACATGTACTGTGAACAAAAACACAATGTATTTCAATAGGCGAAAAACTTCATTGTTTTCAAATACTCACGCATTTAAATAATTCACATTGTAGTTTTGACGTCCCCGTCTATGAACCTTATCACGGAGATTCTTTATCTGTCGAAAAAAGAGATGGTAAAAGTGTGTGATTGATTGTTTTAGGCATCGTTTAAATGATTACCTATATCAAACCAATGGCCCTCTTGCACGTGCATGGCTGACGTGTGATAAATTAGCATCAAATATAGCTTACATGAAGTTCATAAACTTTATACAAAACTTCCAAAACTTACAGTAGATCTTTTAGGCCTTTTCTGTGCCTCTGGCGAAGTGGGCTTAAGGAACAGTTCTTTGGGGACTTCCACCATGTCTCCTGTCTTTGTCCATCGCTTTGCCGACCGACTTGCTTTAACGGCGTGAACAAGTGCTCGGAACTTTCCCAATGAGTCCACTTCATCAATGCCACCATCTCCTGGGCTGGATTCTCCATCTTTGCTCTTCTGGCCTGCCTTTTTCCACAGATCTCTTAACCTGGGTCGCTCAGTGTCTGATGTTCTACTATTCTTACTTTCGTTCGATTGTTCTCGCTTGTAGTCCTTGTCGGAGTTATGCGCCCCTTCGTGAGAAGGGTCCTCATCGACTCCACCCGCCAGAGCTTCTTCTGACTTGTTCATGCGTTTACTGAAAAAATTGTGTCGCAATTTCCCTATTACTTTTTTCTTCATTTTGGTTTCTTCATCTTTTTTGTCAGTGTTGCTGGTTTGTTCACTGTCTGTTTGTTTGGCCGCAGGGTTCTTTTGGATTTCTTCATCACTGTCTGGCGGATCATCATCATCTGGGGGATGCACCACAACAGTTACATTCACCTGGCCTGGGTTGGCAGCATGGGTAGCATTATCAGTACTGTCCATGTCAGCTGCATTGTCAGTGTTGTTCTTTTTAGCTACGTTGTCTGCATTGTCCACTTTGGCTGCATTGTCAACATCGCTTGTGCTGTCATCGTTGGCTGCATTATCTACTACATCCACATTGTCAGTAATTGTCGTGTCGGCCGAGGTGGCTGCTGTGGCCTCAGCTGCATTTTTTGCTTCCTCCATGTTACAGTTGTTGTCCAACTTAGCCACAGTATCTACCTCATCCTTCGACAAGAATGTCACCGTCTAAACCAAAAGGATAACAAGAAAAAAACATTAGAGCTGTAGTTTCGATACATACTATACTACATTCCAGGGCAGAACTCTATCCATTCAGTAAAGATAAAATTTGGTTCCTTGCTGGTCTTTTGTTCAGAGAACAGTAAAACTAGAACTGCATGAAACTTGACATTTATACATCAAGAAAATCACTAATGTGCAGTCAAAGACAGACGAGCAGAATTTTAATTTAGTAAAAGTCATCAGTTACACTTCAATTTGAATGAATGAATGAATGAATGAATGTGGCTTGCAATAAACCATAGCATGGTCAGGATATGTTTGAACTACAATACTACTTCTTTTTATATACATATAAATATATCCTACAAAATCATTGCAGTTTAACGTATGCTCGAGTAAAAATATGAAATATCACCTGAATTTTTTTCATTCACATAATCTTTTCGTACGCATAACACAGCTCAATCTTTAGCCAATGGCTCAATTACTTTAGCCAAGGGTTTATCAAAAATGTCCTTGGCATGCACTTAAATCGACCCTGCACCATTCAGTGGGTTTCACACCATGCCAAGCTGCCAGTGAAAGGGTTTGATTGATTGATTGATTGGTGTTTAATGCCATGGTCAATGATTTTTTCACTTTTACAGTTTATGGGTGGAGGAAACGAGAAATCCCAGAGTAAACCAACAACCTTCACCATATACCACAGTCGACAAAGAGAGAGCTGGATTTGAACTCACTAGTCAAGGACTTTCACTATCTGAGCCATTGAGGCTCCAGCAGTTATAGGGTTGTGCTCAGAGTAGAACACACACATTATACACTCCAAACCATGAGTGTTCTAACACTAGAACAGACAAGTAAACAGGACTGCCTAACCAGACATTACCTTTGTTCCCTCAGTTTCTGACACTCCCACTGTCATACTCTCAGCCATACCACCGTTGGGCAAGCCATCCAGCACAATTGACCCAAGATCTGCTAGCCTGTTGGAAGAGTAAAACAAAAATTTACACTATGCAGTGTTAAAGTCCATGGTTGTTCTTAGTCTATACCATAGTGCTTGATGTGATTTATTTACTTTCTTGTTGTTTAATGCAATCCTCACAAATTTTTAACTTAATACAACGGTATTCAGTTTTATAAGTGGTAAAACCACCAACCTTAGGCAAATTACTGACAAACTTTGCCACATGGGACATACAGATATAAATGTATAATGATGAATGACAAATAGTCAATGTTGCAGGCATGCTTATTGTTACCAAGGCCTCAAAAACTGTGAAAAGTAAGGGAATCTAACAATTCAAGAAATCCAAGATCGGGTTTGAACCTGGACCATGTGTCTTCTGAAAAGCCTGCCCCATTGCGGGATTGAATTCTGGTCTATGATTTATCAGGCAGATTATCTAACAACTGAATTGGGTGCATACCTGTGCTGATCATCATCCCAGCGGCCGTAACACAGATCAATGCCGCTGACAAAGGCTATGGTTTGATCAATGACTACGATCTTCTCATGATGAGCCCACAGCAACACACCTTTAGTGACATGGTCAGGATGGCGTAATACCTGAATCATATAAACAACACGAGGAGTTTTACCGTTCCGTTCACTGAGTAATCACATTGATTTCAACTGAGTGCATATTCATAAAACTGCCAAGAATTGTTACTTGTAATAGAATATTATACTTTAGATATGCTAAAACAAAGACAAGAAATAATTTTCGCCTTTGAGGCATATATCGTATCTCTTAAGGGATTGTCCGCATAAATTGTTTGCATTTGTTCAGTCTCTTTTTCTTTGGAAAAACTGAACACGATATACACCATTGGTTTGCACTTCAGTTTGAACGCTTTAAGGGAATCAAATGAATCCCCCTATCAGTCGGCCACTGTGTAGTGACACGTTTCAACATCGTTGTGTAAACCAGCGATCAAAAAAAGAGGCTTTCAATGCTAGTCTGCACAAGAAACAAACCCAAAGAATCTACAACAGTGGTTCCACTCGTGATACCTGTCCAAAAGAAAGCTCAAATTTTCCACTTGCATATTATCACAATATTCCTGAGTCTACAGATAGAATATATGGTTGGACATATATGCCAGAAACTCCCACAGGCCTAGGCTAAACTGTACAAGTACACGTGTGCCGGCACATGCCAGGTCCTACACTTTCGTTCCAGCTGATGTCGAATGTTGACAACTATAGAGTGCAATAAGTGTTTGTCCAAATCTGTGCCTGAGATCTAAAAAGAGTTTAACTCAGTCCATGTGAACTATACGTTACAGCCAGCCTTGGGACTCGGGGTGTGACCGGGGCCGTCATGCAGGTGTTGCGGATTCCTCCTGATCAATCCGCATCCCGTTGATTAAAAGTTTTACCTGTCATATATAACCAGGTGTCTGTATCTACTCGGACTGAGTCTTGGTGAAACAAAATGTACATATTTCCTTCTTTTACAGATGATTACAGAAAGCAGCTTAAAAGTCTCCGCAGGATACATACAAGCTGTCAACTTCAGCTTACGTATGAATTCCCTCAGGGAATGGGAGAAGGGGTAACGTAGCATACCTTCATGTCAATTAGTATATATGTGTATAATATATATATATATATATATATATAAATAATGCAATTATTCACAATTCTATATATATTGCAGAGATTATTAGGACAATCAGTTATGTTTCATTGGAAATTATGGGATACCTCTACAGATTTCAAGCCAATGAGCCACCCCACCCTCACTATTCTTGAGACTGGGCTGTCAGATTGAGGTCAATCTGAAGCCTATTCTGTGTTCGGGCACAATTGTTTTACCCTTGCAGGCATTTTTCAAAAGCTTTGTTCACATGAAAGGAAGCATTACTGATTGATGAAACGGCAATTCATTGACTTCCAATCATATGTAGACCCCATACAAGATTTAATTTGGTATTTAATTTACTGCGTTGTCAACGTGTCATGCAGAAAAGATATACATGGCTAATACAGCTGGGCGGTATCCTGATAGTTCTGATCAGTGAAACGTGTCGATGTTGAAGTCGACATTCCCAGCTGTGCGGGACTACTTTTGCCAGGCCTGCTCCCTCATTGGCTGTTTCCAATAACAGGCTCCAAGGAAAAAAACGAACGAACTCGACAACCATTGTTTGAGTGTTCGTTCATTTCAATAGTTTTATCTGAACCCGTACAAACGATTTATGGGAGCAGTCCCTAAAAATCCCTTTATTTTATGCATATTTTCTGTCAATGTTCAGAAACATTCGGAAATGACGCTGGACCAGCTTAGCATCCCCAATTCATGTTCTCCCCCCAACAACGTTGTTTTGACCACTGTAGTCAAAACTTCAATAATTTCTGGGCTAACAGCTCGGGCCTTGCAAAAACCGTAGTTTAATGCCATTTTTACCCCCCAAGAAGAAAAGTCTTTATACTTTAATATGAGATTTAAACATCTCATGCCCCATATTTAATAAGAAATAGAAATCAAGCATTTCATGCATCTTTTAAATATACGTATCAAATTAATATAATTTTGACTGTGGTATTAAAATTTCAGTCAAGTTTAATCGTCCAACTTCAAATACTTTGCTCTGTAAAAAAGATCAAAGTTTTGGGCTATTGCCCCTAGTTAAAGAGTAATGTATTTCCACAGTGACCTACCTTGATGTTGTCACTGTGACTACAGAGCGTGCGTTTACTGTACAAGCTATTCAGTCCCAGAGCCAGTTCCACCTCTTTGTACAGCAGGATAAACACCTTCACACCTTGGTCCTGAGACACAGATACCCAACATATTTAGTATTCATATCGGAGTAAAATATCAGAACTGTCTTCCCAGAAATGGGTACTGATATCAGAACTATCATTACAGTACGCTGCTGTTCACACTTACACTAAGCTCAGTGAAATTCTTAGCCATTTTCACCTAACACACTTCTCAACAGTTCGGCGCAGTTACAGGTTCAAATGTAATGTTAGTCTGCCAACCAGCCTGTGGATGGTCGTGGGTTTCCACCGGGCTCTACCTGGTTTCCTCACACCATAATGCTGGCGGCCCTCGTATAAGTAAAATATTCTTGAGTATGGCGTAAAATACCAATGAAATAAATAAATAAATGTCATGTATGCAACCAAAGAACTTTGCACTTTTACAATATCGTCATGTATAGACATGTGTATAAATACATGCATACCTGATTAGACAACAGATAACATCACAACGTATATAGCAAGGCATCTTGTGAGTATGCTGGCAAATTTCGCAAAGCTGAGTTCAATTTCTTTGCAAGCATACACTAGTACAAACTAATGCAAACAGGTATTTAATCTGCATGGCAAGCTATGGCTTATTGTCTTTTGCCAGTCTGTTGGATTTACAATATTTGACATTCCAAGGAAAACTTGGTTTTATCACTGAACACTGTAGAACCAAAGCGAGGATGCTTACAGCTTTGCGTTTTAGCACCATGTCTAACCTCCATTTGTCTCCTTCAGTGACTGGACGTTTGAGGTAGATTTCTGGACTTAACCTGAAAACAGGAAAAATGACAGCACATCACAACTGTTGTTTTTCCACATAAAACTATTAAAATCTTCATGATTCAAGAGCATGCATCTTAACCACTTGACCACAGCCTGCTGTTCCAGATAATGATTTATTTATATATTTATTTATATTAATTTATATTTATACAGTTTCCCAGGAAACTGGGAAGAGACCAGGGAAAATCCATGACCATCTGCAGGACGCTGAAACACCTTCCCACGTATGGCCAGAGAGGAAGCCAGCATGAGCTGGACTTGACCTCACAGCCAATTTTTGAGAGTCTCCTGTGTCATTAATAAATCTCGGCCACGGAGACTAATGAGTGCAGTGAGATAACACAATTAGTACACATCATTATAACTTTGTTAACAACCTAGGCTGAATTATCATACACTGCATTTATACTTACCACCAATCAGTTATAAATATTTCCTCTTTTGCCATTTCTAAAGCATCAGCTACAGCAGAGAAATATGTGGCCCCATCTATAAACCTAAAGGAAGGAATAAAAGGAAAAACTTAGCACAGACATTTCCATGGCAATCATTAACTGACTGGTCCAAGAATCTCAATGAATTCTGAGTCATATGAATTATCTTAAAACAAACTAATCCCGCCAACAACAAAAGCAGCAAAGACTGAGATGGCCAGAAAAAAAAATACACAAACAAAAAAGATAACACTTTGTAATAATTCTATGGCTGAAAGATACATGTATATATAAATTTCATCATGTGCTAAGATCAAGCTACAGCAAGTGTTGATATCACGTAAAGCATTTTGTTACTTATCTGGATGGGAGTACGGAGTTACCTACCATCTGGTGTAACTCTCCTCTCTCACGGGGGCAAAACTCCCATGTTGGTTTGGCTCAGTGAAATCTTTGCCCGTTGTGTTGGCTGCTTCCTGCAAGTGTTGCATCCATTCTCGTGACTTTCTGGATGTCCAGCATTTCAACAGCAACCGCCTGCAGAGACATAATTCAATTTATGATGCAACATCTTCAGGTGAAATTGAGTGAGTGCTTGGTGTTTAACGTGGTACTCAACAATTTTCCAGTCATACGACAACAAAGGAATCCTTATGGTATACGTAATGTGCCTCCTTGTCGCAGGACGGATTTCCACCTTTCTTTTATCAAGTGCTGCTTCACTGAGACGACTTACCGAAGGCATATAAGCCGTCCCGCCCGAACCATTATACTGTCAACCAGTTATTACACTATCCACTTCATGCTGAATGCCATGTGAGGAACTTACAACTTCCTCTTTTAAAGTCTTAGGTGTGGCTTGACCCAGGATTTATCCTGGATCTACCACTGTAGAAGCAAACGCTCTACCAACTGTGCTATCCAGGCTGGACAGGTGAAATTGAAACTTATTACAAGAACACATTTTTCGACATCAATACACAATAATAGAAACAACCCCTGCAATAAAAACCACCTGAGGAGCTCTCTATGTAAAACTTCATAATTTAATACATCATTAAAGTTAGAGAGTAAGTCATGTCAAAATGCATTTTTAAAACACCAAACTGTTACATTAAGACGCAATCACTTTTATACTGCTGCCTCCCACATTCCCTATGAAAAATACCTTTGACTCAGTGTCGGCAAAGTCAGGGCACAAGTTTCCTGAACGGCAAATTTGTGTAGTCAACATTTATATGTGTTCAACATAAAATTGAGCAAAATATTACCACCAAAAAAAGGTTCCAAAAAAAAGAACAGGTTCTTGGACATATACAATACTTACCTTGACAATAATAAAACCTTTACAGTTCACATATTAATGTTTGATGGCGGAGTAACACATGGGATACTTCCTTCCAAGCAATGGCAACTCGGGTCGAAGCTGTTCTCTTGCAAAATGCCATCACAATGGTACTAATGAACCACTGGGCTTGAATTACTATTTGCAAGAAAAGTTTTCCGTTTAAGGTTGCTTTTAGATATAGCCCAAGCCGTTCCAGTAAAATGTGGGACACTGTAACTACCAATGTCTTGTAGGAGCAATTAGTGTTTCAATGCAATTCTCACCTTGACAGGTTTGTTACGCACACACCATGCCTGGCCCCTGTGTCCTCAAAGCCACACTCCACGTGAAAGTGATTGTCAAACAGCATAACGTCACAGATACGTCCCGAGTCCGGGTCCAGGTACGTCACAAAACTGTCCTTCACCATCATCCACCTGCAAACAACATCCCGTGATACTGGGGTTTCATCAATCTTCTGCTATATGTAGGTGTATTACGGAGTAGTCGGGGTTATATCACTACTCAGGTATCATGTTTACCAGAAAATATATAGGTAGCTATCACATTCTCTGTTATATCCCAGAAAAGATGCCAAACCCGTGAGTGCTAGATTTTGACCTTCAATCTCAAAGGTCAATAAACTGTGGAAAAATTGAAAATTCTTTAGTCAATTCAAACAGCGACAACTTGCTTTCTTTACCCATACAAACTGCATATGGAATATTGGAAATGTTCTTGAACGTAAAAAAAAAAAGTCGAAATTTCAAAACAGCTCTGACATCTCACAATAGGTTAATGCCTTATTGCTCTCATCTCACTCCTTATGTGAGTGGCCCAAGACACAATGTCAAAAACTTGACAGATTGACAAACCAACCTTCCCAGCAGCAGAGGGACTTACAGGGCTGCTTTGTGCAGCTAAAAACACATCATCTGATTCTGGGGCACAGAGTATGACATCAAATTTTGACTCTTAAAGAAATCAAGGTAAATGACTGGGCTTGTGAAGTTAAAACCATGATTTTCCAACTTAATTCATTACTTTTTGCTCCAGCGTCCAGCTAAATGACACTGACGAAGACAGGCGCAGCAGCCCAGGTTGATCCTGCGCCCACCTGAGCATTTCTTCACCATGGACTCGTAGCCTTTCTTCCCTAGCTGCTTCACGAAAGACAGGTGGCTCACACCAAAAAACTTCACCTGGAAAAAAAATTTATTTTATTACTTATTTGATTTTGTTTAAAGCCATACTCACCTATTTGAACTAATAGGGTGGCATCAGTATTGTGGTTGGAGGGAATTGAAATGCCCTGGTTAAACCACTGGCCTTTGGCTGTTACAGACAAACTTATCCCACATGTGACGTACAGATATGCACACCACATAGGTTTAAGACAAGTGATCTTTGTGACCTTTACACTGTGTAAATGGCCAGAGGAGTGTCCTGACTGCTTTTGGTCACCATGGCGCCGCAAACAGTGAGGGCGGGGGAATCTACACATATCGCTTTCCAAGGCCAGATTTCAACCTGCACCCTCCACTGAATGGAGAATAAAGGGCAAAGTCTGACATTTTCAAACAATACTGCCTTATGTCCGTTCTTGGCGTGCAGACTTAACTGATCAACATGTTGTATTCAAGTTTTATATTTATTTATTTATTTATTTGATTGGTGTTTTACGCCGTTCTCAAGAATATTTCACTTATACGACGGCGGCCAGCATTATGGTGGGTGGAAACTGGGCACAGCCCGGGGGAAACCCACGGCCATCCGCAGGGTGTTAGCAGACCTTCCCACTTACGGCCGGAGAGGAAGCCAGCATGAGCGGGACTTGAACTCACAGCGACCGCATTGGTGAGAGGCTCCTGGGTCATTACGCTGCGCTAGCGGGCTAACCGACTGAGCCACGGAGGCCCCATAGTTTTATATTTAGAATAGTCACAAAGCTCCATCCATACATCTGCTGCGACTACCAGCCGAAGTTTAAAAAGTTTTGTGTTGAAACTGAATAGAATATTGGCAGACAACACAACACTATACAGTTATTAATGTATATAATTATCCGACTATGAAGCCGAAGCGCATAAGCAATTATATGACGGCATTCTTCACAACGAAATAACAGGCAAACACAAAAAAGGTGCTAAATCCTGTGTGTCATAGGTTGAATAAAAATGAACCCAAGAAATATATGTTGGAGTGTCTTCATGATCCACTGGCAAAGAAAGAGACTACTAAACTCCTCCCTATGGATGGAATGGATATGTAACTTGGATATAGAGTTTCCATAATTTGTGTCTATGGTTGAGAACAAACTCATGGAGAAAGATGGAAACTGTAACAACTAGTCTTTATAAAGAAAATCAAGGAATCTAAACTGTTAGTCAACCATAGAGAGACTATTCTGCCAAGGAATTAAAATAGCATTCTGGAAAACACAGATTTCTCAAAAAACTAACTTCCCCAAAAATCCTACCAAATGAATGAAATCTCAACACAACCACTATGGCTTACGACACATATCCCATAAGCAAAAGAAACTGTACAGAAGCTATTAAGAAAACAACTCAGGAGTGATAATGGGAAATACCGAAGCCCCAAAGGTCTTCCCAAGACCACCTTGAGCGACCTACAAAAGAGGGAAGATGATTGAAAAAAATCAACAGACTTCTGTTACCCTTGCTTTATCTCCCGCTAGAGCCAGCACCTAATACAACAAGTGGTATGAACAAAATGGTGGAGAATGCAGACAGGTCATTGTAACACTGTGACACTACAGTGCTAAAGACTTCTTTGAAAGGCAATTCAATTCAATTTCAACAAGAGCATGCATGTAATCCCAAACTTATGGTCAAAATTACAGTCGTGAAATTCATTTGGACACAACATGAAATTTCCAGTTGCCATCAGGGATCATTTGCTCATGAAGTTTATTTGCCTCTAAAAGTAGTTTTTTTTTTAGTGAATGTTTAAAACAATGACTAAACAGCACATGTGTAAATATGCTGACAAAATGCACCAGTCTTGTACACTCATGGCAAAAACACACTGGAGATAGGAGGATTTTATCAGTGAAAATGTTGACAAAAACAGAAACCCTTACTGTTTCATGGTGATTCCTATACACAGCACACTTCAGCATAGTGTTCAAGTAATCTTCTAATTGTTTCTGTAAAACAGAAAAAAAAGCAGAAGGTGAACAGGCAATAGATCTACTGCAGCTGTTTTGCATTCAAAGATAAATTTAATTTTAAACTGAATGTTTGGAATAAAATTTGAAAACATTCTAACTCAACTATGAGAGAGGTCAGGATAAGCCTTTAATGCAGAAACCTGCTGCTCTTTGTACAGATAGTAAAAGGTGACCTATCAAGAGTAATGCCCCTTGATGCTTACCATTCTGGCGGGGATATCTTCCTCGTTAACTCGGATCTCCAATTTGGTTGGAAATTTGGACACTTCCCGTTTGTGTTCTCTGAGACTCATCCTCGTTTGACGGTGTCTGAAAAGAAAACATTTCATACACTATGTACCTGCGTAACAATGTTACAAGTACATACATACTGAAAATAACCACCGTCACATACAATATCCACACAACCAAGTACATGAACACATTAGTACACGTGTACAAATGCATGAGACTTGCATGAGACTGTCGTAATATTAGTACACTGTTACTAGGATTTATTTTGTGCCCGACATTCAAACACAGATACATCAGTAGGCATCAATGATAATTACCACTTTGGTACAGTAATATATTAAACAAGATTCTGACTGAATAAGAGCATAATAAGCTGATGTGAAAAAATGATACATTAATAATTCCAAACGTAAATGTTTTCACAGTCTCTGCTTGATCTCGTCAATACATTCCATTCACAAATCATGTACATTTATGAATTTATGTGTTTATTTAGGGATGACTGTTCAGTGACAGAAATCTGGTCTCCCAAACGGGTCCGGATAAGAACCCTTTACAAGTACACACAAAATAGAATTATCTAGGATAATAAAAGTTAAAAGGTGCATATACATGTTTTCTGTGTACCAGTCCAATATTGATGGAAAACAGCGTGCATTATCAGCTGGGGTGTGAGTAATGATTCCTTTGTAAATAAAAACATTTCCTGTGAATTGGGGATATAATGAGTTGTCTTAGAAGAGTGCAGAGGTGGGAAAACAGCAAATTGCTTTTCACAAAACATTACTAAATCGGCAAACCACCTCAGGCAGTATCATGACTTACAATTCCGCTCATACAGATTACTTGATCTTGATGGCAATTATGACTATGATTGTTCTAATAATCTGTAATCTCCCTAATTCTTCTTATCGGGATGAACGTCATAGTTGTGCAACTTTATCTCTGTTACAGCAGTTAAAATAACCTATTTCACTGACTGGTGGACTCAGTAATCGTAGCATTGGTCTGACATTTATCAATTCACATTTTTGCAAATGTACACATTGTTTTCCAGCTTTTCATTTATGATAATTCAATGCCTATAAATTATTTAAATATTACATGTATAACATGTACAACAATATAAAGAAACATCAAAGGACAACATCCCAGTATTTCAGCGATGTCACCTGAGCCACAAGTATGTGCAACTTGATTTGTATTAGCTATACACAGTCCACACACATGTGCATTATACATGTAAGTATTTACAGCAGGATCTGTTCTCTTTTAAAAAATTTACACACATCCTGGGTATAAATTTACTTCTATCATATTTCATAAGTGATTATACACAGTGACGTATTGGTCAGCTACAAAATAACAAGATAAATTAGTCATAACAACATGATTACACACAGGTGAAGAAGACTATTAATGCTAATACTTACTATAAATTAATTCTTTCATAAACATCTCCATTCATACTGGATTGATCTACGTATGATACTATTCAAAGCTGAGCACTGTAATAACAGGACATTCTCGTTTTCCTGCATGAGCACACATGCAGGCTTGGTCCAGGATAAGTAACAGTACGGAACTGGACGTACTAACAAGACAGTCATGATTATTTCATGGTTGTATGATGTTCAGCAATACAACTGTGGTACACAGGGGAAGTCCCATGAAGCTGCAGCAATTACATGCACCTACATGTACAGTTTAATACTCTATCTGACCTAAAGTTTCATCCATATATATTCATTTCTCCTGATTAGGACAGTTAGGTCAAACTTTTGGGGTCACAGTATTTGAGACAAATTAAAAATTTTATTTGAAAAGTTTTTACACTTTACATCTGGTATATGTGCAACTATGTGTGGCACATACATGTACTGCACAGGGAATTTATATTCAGTCTAATATCGAGATTGAACTAAAATTTTCCCATTATGAACATGTAACAGATGCTTAATCAAACTACAGGCGTCAGTATTTTAAACTGGATTAATTAAAAGGTGAAACAGATAGGTCACTTAATTCTAGGTCCGGCTGTTCTGAGGCTCAGCAGGACATTTCTTTAATGTTAAATTACTGTATTTCACCTGAAGTGTATCATTTATCCAAGACACAGGATTCTGACTGATTCATCAAGCTTAAATGATCACTTAAGCATTTTAGGTGAAGCTTGATTAATATCTTTCCAGAAAAACTAATGTGTTGGCCTAATCCAAACACCTACTGCATAATAGTCTTTTCAACAACAAAGTGCAATTAACAATTTATTTAATTGGGTGGTATATGTAACCGCTTGACCATTATAAAATAATATGAGCTATGGAATCTCACAATGATCTCAGCTCAATTAATGCATTTTCGTTTTTTTTTTTCACAAATCTGAATGGCTTCAAATTCCTAACATCTGAAGGAATAAGTCTGATGTTTGTAACAGTTACACGTATGTCTGTTGAATGAGTAAATTTAAAATATTAGACTAGAGTACTTAACATTTTCACAGAACATCAAACTGTTATGGTCAACACTGTTGATACACATTCAAGCCTGTGTGAACCAACACTGGACAACATGTATAATCTGGCTACACAGATCAAGTATTTATGGTCCTCTTTTTTTCTATCTGTTTTTATGAGTACCAACAACCTGTTTTGGGCTTGTCAGTACACAGGATTTTGAATAAACGAATGAATGATTGTAGCTTAATGCTACATCGGCAATATTTCAGCCGCATAGTGGGGACAGGATTTCGAGTATCAGTACACAAAATAAGATTGCATTTTATGACTGTAGTCATGTATCAGTGTAGTGCTGTCAATGAGATTTCATTTGGTTATAAATCTTTTAAATTCTGTCATAAAGCTCATAAAATGTCAAAGACTTTTAACGTAAACTCTCAAAAAATCCCCCTGTGTGACACAAACCCATGAAATGTCAGTAAACAGTAAACAAATGCGATAATTATCCAAATAAAGCAACAGGAAATCATGAACTGTCAACAGACTTCAATACTCCAGGAATATATGATTAACTCCTAAATTCTGAACAAATCTGTAAACACCCTAATAAACACCCTACGCAACACATATTTATAAACACATGAACTCGCAACAAACTTTTAACACTACCATACTCACGCCAAACACCATAATCTCATGAAATGTCAATGCACTGCAATCAATCCAAAAAATCACCCCACATACCATAAACTCATGAAATGCAAACATCCAAACGCCGAATCATTTCACAAACCATACAGCACACCATACAAACGAATGAAGTGTTATAATTTTAAAGTCAAGTTTATTACCAACTTTATATCAAAACTCTTCATGATATTAATGCTTCAAGGAGCATATGGCCTAATCCCTAGAAGAGGAGGCTAATATTATAATAATGACATTAATATTTTTTAATGTCTCGGTCTTACATGCTCTCACAGATAAAATTTGCTGCATAAACTGTGTGAAAAGGGTATTAAAAAAAAACCAGGATGTGGAAATAAAAACCTCTCCCAAAGTTGTCCCATAATAAAAATTCTCTCTACCTGCCACTGCATTTTCTTCGATAAGAGGCACTTGACAAAATCAAAACGTTTCCAAATGAGAAAAAGGACTAAAATTAGCAATAATTATTACTTTTATACTCTGTCTAAGTACATAGTATTTACTCACACCTGACAAATTCATTAATCCAACATCAATATATGTCTAATATTTCAATACTGTTCACCATATAATTTTGTAATGTGAATCATATCATATGTGTGAAACATTGTAAAACGCTGTACATTAGTAGGAATATTGCATAACTGTAAATGGATCGTGTGAAAATTCTGACAAGTACTCTTAAAAGTAAAATCTGAGAAGGGGCCTGAATGTACATATATGAAAACTGTGTCTCGAGATATGCACTGAAAGCAAGAATATATACCTACAATCTTTATCAGATTTCAGATCTGTCTGCTAAATGCATGGCAACGGGTAATCTAGACACTTCAGTTTCTTATACCCATAACCCTTACCACTGTCATAAGTGTAAAATTCTTGAGCACCACATAAAACATCAATCATTCAAATAAATAAGATATATATCAGATTTCTGAGAAATGTCAAACGTGATGGTGGCCACAGATGGTTGACACGTAACCCTGGGAATCAAGTCTAGACAACACACAGCCAGGTCTGATCAGTGGTTGTGACTTCAGGGCTCTACAGTGAACTTCAGTCTTCATAATTGATGCTACATCCATATTAAATATGATAAATCACCCTAAATGACCATAAATTTTGTCCATGACTAACTTGTACATTTTCCCTGATTCAGAGAGTTGTACTGATTTTAGACAGGTGTTTTGAGGTTTGATTGGAACATGGGATGATATGCTAGTGGAAAATTGCAACTTTCAGCATCAAAAGTGATACTTTGTGACATTTATTTGCCTCTAAAAAATGCACTTTTGTGTGCTGAAATTTTAGGTCATTTAGGGTAATTTCATAAATTATACATGTAAAACAAAATTAAAACCAAAGATACCCACCTGGCTACGTAAAAGTACAACCGGACCTTCTCTAGTTCTCATGTTATATTGTTATAAAATAACCACACTTTCTGCACAGGTACACTATGCAACTTCATAAGACTGATATGCACTTCATAGGTGATGCGTACTGACAGGTGTATAAATACCAGTATAAACCTCAACATCGTGTATCGGTCCGCACTAAACCCGCTAAAACATGATGGGTGTGACATTAGGGCCGTGTACAAAATTAGCAGGTTGATGATAATCCTTCAGACTGAGTCATTTCACAACAGATCTCTGTCAATGCAGTTATGATATTTACCACACATCCTTGTTAAGAAAAACAAACACACCTGACCCAGATACATCAATATATATACATATAACATGATCGTATTGACTCTTCGTAATCATGTTACAATGGATCCTTTCATCTTTGAAAGTCTGAAAACATAATGATGTGTACTGAAGCATACTTATTAACTCAAGACACAAAACATCCTATTTCCACTTATAGGTTCTCTTATAGGGTTAAAATGTACACTTCTTTTTTTCTCTTATAGATGTGCATATTTGCCTGAGTAAGCATCTTGAAAAAATCTTGAAATGTACAAAGGTTGAAGAATTACAGTATGTATTTATGTATGTATTTATATTAATATTTTATTTAATAAAATAATAATATGATGCAAGGGTGTAGCTCAGTAATTTCAACATGCTTGCATAACGACAAAAATAATATTTACATGCAACTGCACATGAAAAAAAAAACAAGTGTTTAAATTCTAAACACATAAAAGTACTTACTCTTTTGTTGGCAAAGGAATACTGTGAAGACGACGAAATTTTGTTAACTCTGAGTGTAAATCACTAAAATGTTTGTAACGACGCCGTATGGTCCACTTAAATTCATCGTGCGAGACCTCAATTGTGTACCTGAGGAAAAAAATAAAAAAATAAAATTTATATCCAGTTTAAATTCACAATTATCGATACTTAAACAAAATCCTTTGGTAGCATTAATTCTGTAATTAAAAATCCATTCAAGAAAGTCTTTAATGGGTGACTAAAGCCGTGCTTAGAAAACCACAAAATGTTGCCCATCTTGTATAAATCAAACAAATTCAACTTAAATGTGTCATGAATAGTTAAAAGCTAGCCAATTCCAAAATTTCTTCTCAACAAAATCTTACGAGAGACAAACCCACACAACAGAGACCAACAGGCCAACTGAAAAAATAGTGATCTTGATGCAATCCATCCATTACGATTTCAAGGCAAGACTTACATGTACATGTAACTGTTTTTACTGTTCCCATCAATCCCAATGATTTTATACACTAACATTTCTCTCTCTCTATATATATAATAATAATAAAAATCAACTCATCAAAACTATAGGTTACTTTAATACTTTGGAAATCTAGTGGAAATCCCCAAAAGTTCAACATTATTTGTGGAAATCCCCAAAAGTTCAACACAGTGTGTGGAAATCCCAAAAAGTTCAACATTATGTGTAAACAGTTGAAGTTGTTTTTTTATTGGGCGTACATCAGTACAGTATATCTTACTGCAGTGACTGCAAGAGCTTTATCACACGTTCACAAGTGAGTGTTACTGGTGAGTCAGTGAACCCACTTCATACATACAGCATTCATGTTTTGAACTGTAGCTGTGGAAATCACAAGAGACTGATAATATAGGGCACGTGATGTTGTTCACGGACTTTTAAATGATGTCAGTATGCACTTACCAATGTACATGTGTTTAGTGATGACTCGCATAAAAACCCATAATGGTCACGTGTATGCTAGTTCATTGATGGGGAAGGCCCCTTTATATAAATAGCAACCGCTGGCATCAAGTGTTTGTAAAATATAGACATTATTTTGCCATTTGGAAAAAAGAGCCCTCACAGTTAAAAAAGAACCCTCACCATAGTTGCATACCTTGCTTATGTTTTTACAGAAAAAGAATAGCGTGTATTTATACATTTTAAAACTTAAAGGTACTTGTTCATTTGTGGAAACATTATTTTAAAGTAGGAAATGTACAGGCCTCAGGATTCAAATCTGACTACAGAGATAGCTAGTGACTTTTTCTCCAGGAAGAATAACACAAAGACTTAACAGGACAACAAACTGTGACAAAGGTCAAATATACATATATGGCAATTTAGAAAGGTAAATAAATATTTGAGAGTTTCCTTATCTGTGCATATAGGTTCCACTGGGTTTTTGTTTTCTGGCAGATTCTTTATCATATTATTAAATCCGGTGACATCACATATTGGACCAACATTTCTGTATCCTTCTTTCCACATGTACATGATGTTGGCCCATTTAATTTAAACAGACGTGAGACTTAACCAGCTCGGATTGATAAACACATTTCATACGGCAGGACCTGCAGAAGGCAATATTTTTTTAGCAGACCTCTTTTCTCACAACTGTAATCATACTTGAAAATGTGAGAAAATTACCTTAACTCTTTCTATGCTGGCTGCATAGTGAAACACAGACTTAAATAACTTTTAAGTTACAAGACACACCTAATGCCAATTTCACACAAAACCAATGCCCAAATCCTTTGGGGAAAAATAAGCGAAAGTTCAAATTTATTATTTATAAGCACAAGCACATACAGGTTGGGGTTGAGTCTCCGTGGATGGGTCTGTCTGTCATAGCTGGTTATCTTCACCGTCACTGGCCGCCCAGGAATCCAGCATTGCCGCTCACTGGAGTCAAATGCAATAGGCAAGTGGTGCACACTAGTGAAGGGGATGATGGGCAAAACTGAAAGTGAAAGTAAAGAGTAGGGTTAATACCACTACAGAGGTTTTGTATCACAAATGACTGATGCAATACAGGAGGGACACATTAGAAAAGGCTGAAAGTCCAAGTTTAATTAGGATAACAGGAGTGAATAGACTTCTTTCTGCGTATTTACAACAGTTTGAATCACTCTCTTATGTTCATCATAATGATAATCAACTCATCACACTGCATGGACCTGAAAGAGCATGGAGAAACTGAGTATTATGACGCTCACAATGTACGTTCACTGTCAAGGATGTGATTATGTTAACCGTGAGACTTTACAACGTACATGCCATTCACAAATGTGGTTCTTCAGTTCTCTGTAGTTACAATGAAAAACAAGATTGTACCAGAGAAAAAATGTTCGTCAACCTGATACATTTCTGATGACATAACAGCAGAACAGCATCCATTAGTCTTTTTTCAAGGTATATAAATACTTTAATTAATATTTTCCTTTCTTTCATAAAAATATGTAAAGCTAAATATTTGATTTAAAAAAACAAATGCAACCGAAACAAGAATGTTTAATGTGCATGTATAATGTGTGAAAAAAAGAGTACATTTAAATCTTTTCGTTCTATCTACACGTCATCAGAATGCAAATAAAAAACAAACATATATTTCACTGAGAAATGAATTTCCTGCTTTGAATTAATACTTTATATAGTTCATAACAGATGATAATATATAACCAATCTATTGTACCCACCAGACAACATACATGTACAAATGCTGCCTAATGAAACCCACAATCATGCAGGGGAGACAATCTATTCCACCTCTCCAAACATCCAACGACAGGTTCACAATTTCTCATGGCATACAGGTATCTCCTGCTACCTGGTTTGATGTAAGTCACATATCAACAACACAAGATGCACACTAAACATTTCCTCCTCAACCCAATCAGATAACAAAGGCCACACTTAAAGAAAACATCATTAACACATTTTTAACACAGAGTGGCCTACCATGGCAACTTCAATAATAATATCGCATAAACTTGCAAATCTGGACATTTGTGAACTTGAGAAGATCCTAAAGGAAAGAGCTGTCATTTGTGCGAGACAGGTGATCAGTAAATTAGTGTCAACAAAGGTTGCCTAACACTTTTCAAAAGTCACATGACGCAGTAGGACTGTTTTTACCTTTACAACAGATTTCCAAGTTTTAAATTCCCCTGTTAAGTACATACATGTAAATTGTATTTTTTAAATACATTTACAAGACACTTTTGTGAAAAGGCTCAAAAGATGACCTTCATGTCAAACAATTCCCAATGTATCAATGTTTTATTGACAAAATTTTGATGGTTTACTGACCCAAGGGCTACTTTCACAAGACTTTGTAATTGATTAAATTTGGTTGGGCAGGACATAATTGCAAATCTTCCAGATATTAACATTATTCATGTGCGAGTAAAAGACTCCCATATGGATGTCACATACATGTGCAAGCAGAACATTCCTACATACATTTCACATACATGTAAATGCACAAGTAGAAGGCTCCCATATGTATGTCAAATACATGCACCTGTACAAGTAGAGAACTCCTATATGCATGTCACATAAATGTACATGTATAATACAAGATTCTAATATGAATGTCACACACACACACACTTGTACTTGAGCAATATTCCCACATACATGTCAAATACGAATACAAGCTCCCCATACGCATGTGAGATACAAGCATAATTCCTATTTTGCAAGATTTCTGGAAACACATTAAACAGCAAACAGATATTTTTACACTGCACACAACTACTGTAAACTGACCCTTAATGACCTTGTTACAAGCGGATCTATGGCCAAGGACTGATTTCTGGCTTAAGTTCAAATTTGAAATACCACCTTAGACCTTATTTTTGGGTGTTATGAAGACAAATTTTGTCCACCTCAACAGAGCTGTTTTGGGCAAAACGTATCCAAATTTCAACTTTCAGTATCAAAAACTAAGCCTTTTGGAAAGATTTTAAATTTTGACTTAAGTCAGAATCGGCCTCAGTTGTATTAAGCCATCACAGGCTTGTAGGTTGATTTTAACTACCATGGCAATGAATGTTCAAATATATATATTTACATAAAACAGCCACACAAGCGCAACCGTCTGCCTATTGTCATAAGATCTCACAAGCTGTAGGGGAATATACAGAATTCCCAGTTCAAGGTCAGTATTGAACTAGTACCTTGTACACCACAGTGATTAAAAAGCAAGCATGTTTAACAACTAAATCTGCAGGCCGCTAACATATACATATATAAGTTGCTATGGTAGTTACATATAACTTAGCCTATGAATGTGGAGCTAGACTTTGGGAATATCCTGTCATCATGAGACCTGTTCAGTGACCTCTGCTGAAGGACCAATGAGAAGAAGCCCTGTTAATTGGCCCCTACACACTGGCCAATCAGACTGGTGCTTTGCAATGTATAGGTTCTCACTGGAAAATGATTGACATTGGCAGTAATTCTTGGCAGTGCAGGTCACTAAACAGGCATCCAGGGAGGATGCTACCTCATCTATATCTCCTTCAAAATCACTAAGCACCTATGTGCAGATGCAGTTTTAAGAAAACTGATTCCCTACAGTACATACATGCTCCATATATAGGCCAGTACAAATTCAATACAAACAGCTGCATTATAATTACATTAACCCGTAAAACTAAAAATTCATGTAAGCTGACATAAATACAAGTAAGGCAAGCTTCAGCATCAACCACCTGAAGATGCACAAAAACAGCAAAGACAGAGGGGCACCAGAGGGAAGTGGGACAGATGATGATTTGGGGGAAGGGCACTACTCACCAAATCTCCAAATAGCAGTAACTGAGGAACACAAACAACATCAAAAGGGAAATACACTAAGGTAAACCAAAGCAAACCCATAAACAAAATCACACACTAAGGTGCTAAAAACGAAAAACACTGCAAGTGCATAAAGTGAAAAGTAAACACAACAGCAATAAATAATCAGCCTTTCTGCCAACAGAAAAAAATGGCTGTATGATAAAATGAAACTTTTAAGGTAATACGAAACACAGTGCATGTGTACTGAAGTGGGTTTATCAGGGGTAACTGTAAATGAGTGTTAATTGCCGTAAAAGTTGACAAAGGCTAACAGGATCCAGTAAGACTGCCGATAATGTCAACAAGTCAGAAGCTGCATTCATCTATTTGGCCTTTCAGTCATGGAGCCTGTATCTACATGTATACTGAAAGGAAAAAAGGATGGTAGGTAGGTGTATATGTTTGTTCTTCAATGTTATCCACAACTTTTCATCGGGTTGACTTCATTGTTGGGCCTATTACTTATAGCCTAATGAAATGCAATGTCGAGTATTCGTAAGTACATGAGACAAATTTGTTTAACAGTTCTTTTTAATGGGAAACCTGGTCACCTGTAAAGCATTCTGTAAATTCAACACTCTGGGGCTTAAAAAGAAGGCTGGCAGACCTCCTCGTGTACGGCCGGAGAGGAAGCCAGCATGAGCTAGACTTGAACTCACAAAGACCCCATTGGTGAGAGGCTCCAGAGTCATTACGCCGTGCTGGCATGCTAACCCTCTCGGGCATGGAGGCCCCTGTAGGAAATGTAGTAGTTACATGTAGTTAGTGAAGAGTTTATATGATTTTCCACCAACTTACACAGCAGGGTGATTATCCCTCAAAAAATTCCGTTAGATTAAATGTGATTTACCGTGTATATATCCTAAATGACCTGAAATTTCACTCACTAAAGTGCATTTTTAGAGGCAAAGAAATGTCACAAAATATTAGTTTTGGTGCTGAAACTTAGAATTTCCAGTAGAATAACACACCATGCTGCAAGCAAACACCTTTGTATAATCAATAAAACTCTCGGAATCAAGAAATGTAGGCAACTTAGCCATGGACGAACTTTATGGTCATTTAGGGGTGTATGTGCACGTACGTAGGCTAAAATTGGTCATTTAGGGTGTATGTGCACGTAACTAGGCTAAAATTGGCCCTTCCTTATAAACTGCATATTTCACTTCAGTTTCGTAATAAAGTACTTGTAATAATTTAGCCCATGTTCTGCAGAAAATTAAACTTACATTCAGCAGAAAGCAGGTCAAATGACTATGTATACCCTAAGGGTTAAAAAAACATGTGTACATATAGTCAGGATGACAATACTAACAGTACAATGACCCCGGCAGCCATGACATACTCTTCATGTCTACTGTCCCAGATGGTCCGACACGGCTGACTCAGGATTCTGCTAATTTGTCATGTCAGAGCATTCCAGTACATGAACTGATGAATGTGGTGGGAATATTTTCTCACTTGAGCTAAACATCAAATCTTAATTTGAGTATTCAAGCTAGATGTATTGCCAGTCATGGATGCCTTGAACATGGGTCCATATATCGGTTTAACCAACCACTCAGTGCTCACCAAAATCAAAACCATGCAGCTGAAATACTGAAGAGAAAGGACAATGACAACATCCATATTGCATTTGAACCATGACACCTCTACCAAGCTTAATCAATCTATTGTGCAACAACAACTCACACAAGTGTAAAAACACAGCTCACTGACAGACATTACTCAAAATCTCATTGAGATGCACACAGAAGTTCTGACGTTTTACAAGGAAAACTTTTTTTTTGTGGAAAATTGCAGTACATACCTGTGTCAGTTGCTTGAATTTTTGTCAATGCTAAAAATGTAATGATTAACACATAGTTTCTTAATACAGGTAATTAATATACCTGGGTTAGCTGATTGAATTTTGTCAGTGCTAAAAATGTAATGATTAAGACACAGTATGTTAATACAGGTAATTAATATACCTGTGCCAGTTGCTTGAATTTGTGTCAATGCTAAAACATACAATGATTAAGACACAGTATCTCAGTACAGATCTGTGCTTACAAGAGAAATATAATTCGATACAAGTACATTTACCCATGTTTTTTATACTGCGTATCAAACTAAAATACCTGCCATGTGTCCCTAGCCTATTATGGCAGCCAAAACAACCACTAGTCTACAGAAGCACAATACATTTAGTCATTACATGTGTTCCCCTTACTAGCTTCATTACTACCCTTCACATGTTGAATATGGTGTCTGTTCATGTTTTTCAATTCTAGCTATCTAGATGATAATGGTGATGAAATTATGATAATTCATAAATCAAACATATATTGGCAGTAGCAATGTGGATTTCCTCCATCTAAATAAAGGATTTGGTTAACTGAGATATCAGCAAGTTCATACATTGGTAATTCCTGGAATCTCATGAATACATGTATATATGTACATGTACATATATACATGTATTCACACTGTGTTATGGAAGCATGATGTTAAAATGAGCCCTTACTGCCTTTCCTCTGGGGTTATCCTCCAGGGCATGTCCGTGGTGTCCTCAGGGGAGAGGGGGGCTAAGAGTCTCGAAATCTCCATCCTCAGAGATCACCGAAAACGATCGGAGAAAATCGTGGGTTGTATCTCTCCGTACTGACTCGCTATACTCCATGTTTGCTTGTGTAACAGTGCACCGTCTACTGCCACGCTCTAGTTACTTCTTCAATGCAACGTATCCCTTCCTTCATCTAAAATAAGAGGAGAAAAAAAAGCTTGCATGATATTTCTATTCATTACACTGCTTCTAACATGTTAGGGCAAATATAAGTATATTCTTAATATGAAGAGATGGTAGACGACTGTTGTCATACCATAAGCATTAGGGTCACTGATGACAACATACCATGATTGGAGGCTACATGTTCTACAGTACATATGCACCTTTGGCAAATCAAGACAGTTTTCAAAACACATATGTACGCTAAATTAACATGTAGGTTATTAAGAAGGGTAATTCAGCAAATTGAATATACCATAGGCTGTAAGAGAAAGATATTTTGACCTCTCATAACATGTGCCATTTCAGATTAAAGGCCAGCTAAACAGATGGCTATAGACAGACATTTTACATTTTGACCTCAGGGGTACATGCAAGCATTCCACAAACATAATGTTTTCTCTTTGCATAATCAATCTGGCCTTAACAATGCAACTGTTACAGCCCCCAGGCCTTCATGTTTGTTGGGTTTCCTCACTATAATTTATCACTTCCAATATTATGTCAGTCAATCTGTGGTATCACAATGACATCTCTTTGTAAGTCCTGTCCACATGCTATACAGTTATAGTGCTGCCATTCCAAAGACACCAGAGATCATGCCCTGACACCTGTAATCTTAGCAGACTAACACAAGGTCAACCTCTACTTAACCTATCACCATATACTGAGCCCCAAACCAGGAAGTACCTCTATATTAACTTTAGTTGCTCCATTTGCCCTAAGAAATACCTTTAAAAAAACAATTACAGAGCCAGATAAAGGTCCTAAACAGTATTTTTGGTGATGAAACTTAAATGTACACTTACAATTTTCAAGAAGAATACAATACATGCATCATGCAAACAAACCTCACAACACTTTCCTAAGATCAACAGATCTCTACAGATGCAGGTAAAATGAGGCACTAAACTGTACAAAGAATGAAAAAACCCACAACCCAATCATTATTCATTTACTGCTGTTTTAAGTCCGGTTTATAGGTGCTGGAAATGGGAATGCACAGAATAAGCTACATCCCCTTCGTCAGGTACATATGTACCCAACCTACATCTTGACCTACAGCCGCAGTTGAAACAGTGAGAGCAGGATGTTAATGTGATTCTTTAACCTTTTCTCATGTTGGCAAGGTGCTACTCAAGCGGATTTTGAAGGTAATACTGGGTGCAGACTGACAAAATTACACTTTGTGTGAAGCCCTGAAATTGGCTAATCCAACCAATGTAGTTTTGTCTCCAAAAATCAAATTAAAAATGTGCATCAATTACACTGGATGGTGCTCTTTCATACATAAAAATGTTGAGGAATTAGTGTAACATTATAGATGGCGCCTCTTGTAGCATGAGATCTTTACATATTAACGGGAAAGACGTAATCGTCCGTTACTTTTGAATCACTATCTGATCGGTTAGGGTCTGTAACGCTCATCATTTTCAAACTGTATCTTATACCGCTTAACCTGGGGCTAGGGACTGTAAAGGTAGCCATGCTCATTACATCAGCATGATGCCTTTATGAACAGTTGCAATTAAAGCGCGACTGAGATACTTGTTTAATTGTTATTTGACATGGAACTCATTCACGGACTACGAATTTAAACTTTCATATTGAATTCATGCCTGGAATATTCACTGTCTGCCCGGCATCATTGAAAACTGATGACCGCTTCTCTCTTGTGTGTTACCGGCTTTATTTCTTATTTGTATAATTTCTTACATACCTTTGTCTTTGGGAGTTAGTGTTAAACGTTGTTTTGGAAATGGATCTTGCGATTATCAACTTGGAACGCCTTTTACGGACTACTAATGGTATATGAATGTCCGACTTGACGCTTATATTTCAATTGATCTAGATGTGATACTTCTGATCTGATTCCTCCTGGATCTAGACCAGACTTCATGAGAACTGACAGTACATATACAATGTATGTACCATCAAGTTGACATGCATCAACCCTAATTCTTCAACCGCCGCTGCAACCAATATTTTGAAACATTGTTAGAGAGAACTATGGGGAGTAGAGAAAAAAATTTTAGCACCATTTTCATAACTGTATGCATAACTTCCACTGAAAACAGTGCTTTAGCAGTTGAAAAGGTTGAAGATTTACAATACATATACATGCATGTTTATGTATTAAAATGACAGCATAACAGGCATGACAAGCATGCATGTCTCCAAACCTTAATACAACAGAGGCTATGTGGTAAACATGTTTGTACAGTATGAATTAAATACACATGTATTTCTTCACGGAGCCAAGAACCGCAATTTCTGAAATTTATTTCCATGCAGAAAAAGAGGATTGGCAAATAGCCAGGGCCTATATCAATCCTTAAGTTACTCGGCAAACAAATATTTAAAAGGAAACATTAGGAGAACAGTTACCTGCCCCGAGTGTGATATATAAAGTAAAATTGCAATAGTGCCACACATAAATGAGTCAGATATTACTTTAAATAAAACCGTTTTAAGCACTGCCTTTTCACAGGTACACATGTAACTGAAAAACACCCTGACCTGTAAGAGCTAGATTTGAGTTACTTTTTAAAAAAAGTTATTATAAATTGGAGGAGGAAGGTTTGAATCTGATGTTCAGAGCATTCCCTCATGCATGGTGTACACAGAAGTAATCTACAGCTTCTATAAAAAAAACAAAAAAAAAACCCATGAAGGATGAAGGTTAATGCTCTAAACATTTACCATGTAGAAACACAGCCACGTAGAGTCCATGATAAATAACACAAAGGCATAGGACTTTACATACAGGATACAGGCCGATGCTCTGAAAACTCACTCAAGTGGAACATTGTATGACCAGAGCCCACATTAATTAACATCATGGTTAACTGGCACTCCAGACTCTGAGATTGTGCGAGTGGATTCAGATACCGGTGAAGTGATTCACTCATCATCAAGACCAGTAGTCTTAAGTCACTGTCAATTAATTACTCCAGTAAACTAGTCAGAGCCTCAAAACTCTAACCTACAGGACCACAAGATAGTGAAATTAAATTCTTGTATAATGTACAAGTAGGCATGATTGTAGTAAGTATGGGTTTTCAAAGCATATTGCATCTAAATGGACCTGGTCTAGCTTGTCGAGAGATCATTAATCAAAATATTTATACAGAATAAATCCGGAGAATGCATTCATTAACCACTGATACAGGCTCTGAATATTTGCTAATTCTCCTTTCGTTAGATTTTAGACAAATCCTGTGTTAATGCCCACAGGATCAACAGCTTAAATTGTGACCTCCTCTCAAGTATAAACAATTTGTATACTGTACCTTAACTCCTACAGTCACTGAGAAAAGCTTCAAAATTCCCAACGTATTTCTAAAAATCTTGACTCGTGTGAGTGAACACATATGAAAGACCTTGCAAAAGTTGATGAATCTAAGGACGTGAATAACACAATATGCCTGAAGGCAGATACTTTGCTTTACAGCCTTTTGCTGTTCATCATTATAATGATGAATTTGGTTGGCTCTAAGCAGTTCATGATTCATAGGTTAACTATGGTAATGAAAATGAAAATCATCAACACTAATTGTTTGTCCACTAAAAACCATGCTAAGTTATCTCCCCCTGTCTCTTCTAGCAGCTGGAATAGTTCTACATGTCAATTGTTGCATAGTAAAGATAGATTTGATTTATTTATTTATGGTATTTAATTACATTTTTAGTTTTTTTCTGCCCTACTCAGGAGCATTTCACTTCTACAACAGCGCTCAGAATTATGGTGAGAGGAAACCGGGCAGAGAGCGAGGGAAATGATCCTCCAGGTTGCTGACAGGCCTTTACACGTACAATCGGAGGGGAAACCAGCAATGGCTGGTTCATAATTTCCTACAGTCATAAATGTACGGGTATGTGACCCCATCATTAGTTTAGATTGCTGGTACATCTGCAAATTTTAAATTCAGCAATTTCTACTGCTGAGTTTTGACGGCAGTGTGCACCGACAAGTGCATGTATGACGGAACAATTGATTTAAAGAAATCGATGATGTCAATGTGAGCCTTCTTTATATGCTCACAATTTTAATAGCAGTAAAGGTAACTAAGGCAATCTGTTCCTTACTGTCTAACACACATGAATTAAGAATCCAGATACTTAGGAGGTTTGTAATAAAACAGTAATCTTATATACATGTAATGATTATATATATATATATATATATTTACAAAAAGATGTTTAAATACATTAAGAAAATAGAGGTTCACAGGATGAATGTACAATCAGCAAAGCCATCATAGTATACATCAATGTCTATACATGAAACATGTACATACATGTATATACTGACACTCACCTTTATAATTTACTCCCACCTTGATAATTTACATAACTTACAAAGTTATAAGTTGGTCAAAGTTTGATCAAGCCAATGTATACCCATGCACACATGTGCTGTTTATTTCATTGGTGTTTTATGCCATGCCAAGAATATGTCACTTATATGACGACGACCAGCATTATGATGGGAGGAAATGAGCGCAGACGAAGCCAGCATGAGCTGGACTTGAGCTCACAGCGACAGCATTGGAAAGTGGCTCCTTAATCAATACACCATGCTGGCGTACTAAGCTCCCATTCACACCAATGCACCCATACATGCATTTAGAATTAACACATAGAATATAGAGTACCACATAAACAGGTAAACAATGCTAATAAGCCCTCTTCACTTTTAAATTCACCCCCTTACATGTAATTAAGCACCTACCTGTGTATATAAACACCACATGAGTCTTAAAACTGGTCATATGTACCATCTGTTAACAGTCCAACTGAAAACACCTGTGAAATCTGGTAGCTATGCCCTGTGTATACATGCATGCATGTGCATCGGTAGGCTTCCTGAATGAAACTTAAAGCATGGTGACATACACACAAGCATTTCATTCCTTGTCCCACAGGTAACAACTGTGTCAACAGAGCACTCAGTCTGGTTCAAGTAGGTATAATATACGACATAATAAATGTAGTGACCCAGATATGCTTACGTTTATTTTTAGTGTGTAGCATTAGGGCAACAAGAGGGAAAAACATGTAAACAAAGAGTGTTACACCTTGTTAGAAATGACTTTGAAAAACTTCTGTGCTTACACATGAGGTGAAGTAGATGAAAAAGAAATCTCCATGCACTTATTTTGCAATCAAACAAGTTTCAGCTGACTGCAGAAATACAGCTATCTTTAACTGCACAAGGTTATGCTGCTATGCAGTTATGCATTTTTTGTCGGTGAGAAGTAAGTTTGGAGTTGCCCACTGCCTCATGCATGTGGTGTGACAAATCAGGGTGGACCTCACAAATCCTGGTATTATAAACATGTATTTACGCTATACTATTCCTATATGTAAGAAGACGCCAAATGCATTATTACTGTAGCAGTATCATTATTAGGAAATGACACCTATTAATCAGATGCATTATTACTGGTATGGACTAGTTGAAGGACCAAGTAAAAGAAAACTACTCTACTGTAATTCTTCAAACCCTTCCCATGTTTGCAAGGTGTTTATTCAAGCATATTCTGAAGGCATTACTCTGTGTTGATTGATAAAATTACATTTTTTATGAAACCCTGAGATTGGTCAATCCAACCAATGATGTTTAGTCTCCAAATTCGAATTAAAAATGTGCAATAAATGCAGAGAAGGTTGCTTTTTTATATAACAAAAGGTTGAGGAATTAGTTTATTTATTTATCTGATTGGAGTTTATGCCATACTCAAGAATATTTCCCTTGTAAGACGGCAACCAGCATTACGGTTGGAGGAAAACAGGCAGAGCCCTAGGGAAACCCATAGTACTCCGGATGTTGCTGGCAGACCTGCCCATGCATGTACCAATGCTCTGAGGCCTCATTAGTAGGAGGTTTCCACATCATCGTGCTGTGCTCGCCCTCCAACTACTCAGCCACACAGGCCAACTCTGGTTTAAGTCACTCTTTAGTTTATGTAAAATTCCTGCAATAGCTTTGTATACTTAAATATGACAGGAACGTCAGTGAAGCAATGTGTCTTCCTAGTAGCCATGTGCAAGTCATACTGTTCTAGTGAAATATAAACACTGGGAAGAATGTGTTTGGACTGTATTAAATACCTTGGAACTACTTGTAGTCTAGGCACCCTGTGGCAGGGAGATGTCTTACATGAGCTTGCTATTTTTACATATTCAGTGTTACTACAGCCTCAGTATAAGCAGGCCAGACACTGTGAGCCTTGCAGGACCTACAAGCAGTCAGGGTGTAGTACACCTGCAATATGAACTGCCATAGTTCCTCAACCTTTTCGCATGCGAGCAAGTTTCGTAAACGAGCAAGTTTCAGTGCGATTTATGCACCTTCTTAATGTGATACTGCAGATAAAACTGCACTAGTTGGGCTGGTCAGCTCCAGGATTTCATAAAAAGTATAATTTTATCAGTCTGCACGGAATAATACCTTCAGAATATGCTTGATTTAATTATTCATTTGCTTGGTGTTTTTTAACCCATACTCAAGAATATTGCACTTATACGACTGTGGCCAGCATGATTATGGTGAGAGGAAACTGGGCAGAGCCTAGGGGAAACCAAAATATGCTTGAATAAGCACTTTGCAAACATGTGAAAGGTTGAAGAATTACAGTATATTTTGTAGATCTTCAAGACATCATAAAATATCCTTCACATCTGGTACCATACATGCACACATGTACATATGCTTCCCTGCAAACAAAACAATTTAAAATCTGGTTGCTCCTCAGAGCTAATGTTCCAATGGCTCAGCAACCTGTTTTCATCTCGCGCTGCTATAATGCTTTATAGCTGTTATTCTCTATCTGCATGAAAACTGAAAGATGTATCAAGGGGTTCATAGATGTCGCAATTCAAAATACTGAATACGGAGTTTTAGAAACTCAAAAGTATGGTATAAGTTAGAGAAAAACTGAATATATTGCAGTAAAATTCAATTCTGAGAAAGAAACTTCTTGTGCGATACGTGTTCGCACCACGCATTCCCGCCAATGTGACAATCATCCCATCATCATCTCTGCTGCAGGTCATACAACAGCAACAGCTTTCAACTGACTTCTGAATACTCTGAGGTATGGAAGCCCCAACCCCAATATATTACCTACATCATCTGGTTACAGAGAAGTTCACTACCATGTGCTTTACTCTCTGTTACATATATCCACAATCTGTGTACAGACAGAAGGCCCTAAACATTTTACTGGGGCAGCTGATAATTCATAAGTTTAATGTGATGGGACATAGAAATTAATAACACTCTGTCTTATTAATTTTATAGGGCTAAAATTAAAAAATTAATTGTTTGATGTTACGCAACCGACCCTTCAAAAAGGCCCTGAAAGAAATTCTTTTTCTGTTTTTTTAACAGGTGTCAAATTTTTTTTGTTTTATTTCATTTAATAACTTGTTTTTTTTTTGTCTGAAATGTCACTCTGTTTACAGGTGACAGATGTTCTTTTGAGATATAAAATTTCCTCCCCCACTGTTAAGCAAAGCCGGCCTTACAGGGCTTCGATGGGTATACCATATCCAATACCTGTAGAACGAGATAGGCCTACCTGTGAAGTGTTTTCACCGGTATCCATTTGGATACCCATAAAAGTGTTGACATATTTTTCATTACCTTACTGAAATGATGACCACTGTCACTGTGTTTCCATAGGGAATCGAGATTTCAAATTAATTACTCATTTTGTGAGCTAGCCATTGTAAATTGTTCAAGGAAATCTTGTAAACATCGCAGCTGTCAGGGTCTTACGAGGGCAAAATATGGAATTCTCTGTGTTCCAATTCTTTTCGCCACGCTATACCTTAAAAACACACCTAATTTCGCAAAATTGAATTGATGAGAATTGTGGCTCTGGTTATAACTGACCTGACCAGCCCTAGCCCACTAACGTAGATCCCCTAGTTTATTTTTTTGTGAATTAATTCAGTCATGGACTCTTAGAATCACGGTGACAAATTGAGATCTTACTACATCATAATACATGCTGTAATATGATTAAAACGGAAGATTAATGTTTTGAACCTATACGTTATCAAAGAATCCTCAACAGAGCCCCTTTTATGTTTTGTGTTAACCCCGTTTCACAGTACCCAGGGCCCCCACATGAGCCCCTTCTGTTGGCATGGAAAAAGGTTAGTCAGGTGTGTGGATAGCTTTTCTCCCCATCAAAACTCTATGACAGGGAGCATGCAGCTGGGAATATGTTGGTATAATTTCCTGAACTGTTATTGATATCACCACTGCCAGATGCTTTGGTGGGTAGAAAATGTATCTGTTTGCTGATACATTGTTGTGAAGTGGAAACAATGGCAGTGACAATAGAAAGGTCAGTATGAGGTACTGAGTACAGAATAAATGTTTGATCCTTCACATGAAGGAAGAATCCACTAAGTCTCAAACATTTTAATTAAAATTAGACAATTTAGGAAAATGGAAAAAGGTTTACCAGGATAGCTTTTACTTTACTAGGTGATGAGGTTCCACTTTACTCCATCAAAAGTGTCATCTGGGCAGAATTTTTGTTATATTTTCACATGCAAACCCCTCTGTATGTTACCTGAACATGCTAGCACAAACTGTTGACTTTGTACTCATAAAAATGCCTAACTAATGTTTACTTGTTAGTTTTATTGTAAAGATCTAAGAATATTTATTTTGAGAATTTGAGGAAAAACATATTTAATTTTGAGGACAACAAAACAAGACCTACCTACCCTCTTTTGTTATACAGGGCTTGTAACATCAAGCATACAATATTTTAAATTTGGCCTAGGGTAGTTAGATATTAAAAAAAAACTCAATGTGACACTATTACAGGGCAGTTGGATCTGCAAAACAAATTCAGAACAACTTTGATAAAACCCCTGACAGGGTAGTTCACATTCTGACGTCTATGAACCCCTGTGTACATGTAATTTAATAGATATAATTTGAGAATGATTTATTATCAAATTTCAGCTAGAGAGCTATTACATTAATTTCTGAACTATCTAATAATTTATACTATTATGCTTTTTTGTGACTATTTTCATTACAGCAGATCAATCCAGTCGGAGTATCAATTTTCATGCCCCCTCCCCGCCCCCCCCCCCCCAAAATACTTCCTCACAAAAATTAAATGCCAGCTTAGCCTTTTATCATGTATGAGCACAATGGGTTTAATCAACAGATTATTAAAAGCCTCACCCCAAACGACACTAGTATGCAAGTTGAAAATCATACATGTGCACTGCAGGGTACAACAGGAAAATCACATATACATACATGTACTGGTATTGATTTCCCTGGAGGTCACTAGGTTGGAAATACCAGGCCACCAGTGGCCACGATTTGCAGTTCCTGACCTTCAAGATGGACTTAACAACAGTAGTACTGGCAAATGGGCAGGAATGTAAAACATCACTTTCAGTCAATGATCTACATGTAATTGGAATTTATTAATGGCTCTATTAGATACATGTAGATAAACATCTAAAATTACAAAAGTGGATCCTTACTGTCTGTATTTTCTTTGGGAAGGTTGTGATGTCAAAGCGGATGCCAGATGTTCTTGTTCAATAGCTTTCCAAGCAGAGGATAACTGGCATTCATCGTTTACATCTGCATGGTCGTGTGAGCCAGTATTCAGCTATTGGCAGGTCAACAGTTCTTTTGTGGTCAGACGGTCAAAATATAGTAACTCTAGCCATGGCCTAGATTAATCAATGAAGCCTTGATGTTTTTATTTTCGGAAACATAAAAGCTTACATGCATTTGTCAAGTTGTGTGCAAATACTGAATAAAAATGTTTTATACATATACACATGTATGCAGCATTTTTCAGCTGAATAGCTTTAAGTATACTATGAGTACATAAATATTTGTAACTGACCTACATGTAACTGTCTACTATGGTAACACAGTTTCACATTTTACTTCATCCTGAGATGTTTTGTTGATCACAGAAATATGTTTTTAAGTTTCTTAGGAAGGAAGTGTGATAACCTATTGTACAAAAAACAAAATTACATTTCAGTTCTGAAAGTAATATTCTATGCCATATTTTCATCTAAAGTTGCACATTTGGTAGTGAAATATTAAGTTATTTACCATAGTACTTGTAAACACAACACAAAATCTGTTACTGACATTTCTGTCTTTTTGCAGGCTTTCTGGACATTTGTACACTTATGCAGCCTATCATATCACCCAATACAGGCATGTACATGCATATATATACCTATATGTATCATAGGGACCTATATAGGTCGATCTGTATTGACAACTGCTAGTGTGCAGTGCACAAGAATGTCTGCCCACAAGACAGCTGTACCACATACAGGCTTAAATAAATTAAACTACTTCAATCCTTTCACATACTCACTCCATATAAATACATGAGGATGTAGGGTAATAAACTAGGATTCAATTGTTAAATGTAGACTAGCTGGTCTCTGAACAGCTCAGAGAATCTCCATTCTTTTATAGTGAGACTGCATTTATATTATCCGATTCTTTTATTGTGAGACTGTATTTATATTATTTGATTCTTTTATGGTGAGACTAAAGTAGTGTTTAATTATTTATTTATGTATTTGGTTGTGGTTTAACGTCATACACATTAACATTGCTTTCATGGGTGGAGGAAACTGGCGTGCCTGGAATAAACCACCGACCTATGAAAAGTTACTCCTAAACTTTCCCACATGCAACACACACATATATATATGTACATGTATGTAAACCACATTGGTGGAAGACAAGTGGTCTTCAACAAAAATTAGACTGCTTATTGTCACAGGCCCCAGAAGATGAAGGAGCAGGCAAATCTATAAACCTAATTCCCTGCCTGAAGACTGGTTTGAAAGTGTTTAATTAGGACTACTAACAATCACTCAATAAATATGCGTATACTAGTACATATGTACAGCTGTAACAGGACTGCACAAGTTAGTATAACACGCAAGTACAATCCTGACATAACAATAGAAGAGTAATGTTTCTATTCACACAGTAGGGCTAATCACTTCTATATTAAGGCAGATAGTTTAACCCAGCAGGTTGCCACTTAAGCCAGAAAGAGCCTAGATGTAAGATAAAATCCGACAGCCAGACTTACCCTATATTAAGCCTTGTTCTGCATCATGCAGTACTGCGGAGATTAATATTTTACAAGGGACAGAGATATCCTATTGTTTTATCATTCAAATTGCAAAAAAATGAAAACTACGCTATATTCTGCTGTATTGCTACTGTATTACTTATATAGCGTGAAGAGAATCTAATTTGTACATGCATGCACTTACCAAAACAAGTGCAAATTTGCATTTCAGCGACATGTGCAACATTTGGCTGAAATATGGGTCATCTTGAACTCGGATCCATCATTGTTTATAAGCGAATAGTCCATCTTACAAGACAGGATGTTAAAAAGTTAACTGGCCACGTGACTAATTGACCGACAGACGGACATAACTACTTATAGCTAAGTGATAATTATACTAGGCTCATAATTAAACAATAAAGCATAAATGAAATTGTACCTAAATTGATGCATGTCAAACACTGGATCATTATAACCACCCAATTATGCATAATAGAAATAAATTTTTCAAGAATTCATAAAACAAACCTGTATATAGTATGCTTGTCCATTGTACAACGCGTGCAAAGCTCAGAGTGGCTGATTTGGGAGTCCTGTACATGTAAGCATTATACATGTAAACCTGACTAATACAGTTTGTGTCCAACATACTTATGACATTAACATTAGGAATCAGAGAGAATCCTAATACTGCATTTTCACACATTTGGCCTACAATCAACACCTTCACACAAAATGCTTCACCTTGGCCGATTCATCTGTCTAACAATGAACGCCTACTTATGAGGGTGAGGCAGTTCCTTCCAAATAAAGCCACAACACATCTCCCCTAATTTATGTATTCATTTTGCCCTTGACCACTGACCTATATTCCACCATAAGTATATATGTATAGTATTAACTGGATAATGGGACAAACCACTATAACAGTATATGAAAATAAGGGGTGATCCAATCCAATGTCAAGTGCAACTTTCCTGCCCCTGTTGACATTCATAATTACTTGCTGATTGCAGCCACTTGTCGATAATTTCGCAAAATGTGAGCAGTGATAACCTTACATACATGTGTGCGTAAATTTCTATCACGTAGCGAATCAGCAACGATATGCTGACATGGTCAAGCCGCAGTTAAGCGGAGTCCTCACTCTGGGGATGCATCAAATGCCATGCAGGAACACTGTATCAATATGTGCAGATTGATTACTGTTCAACTACTCTAATATCATTGCAACTGGCAACTCCAGCCCGGGACCTCATGGGAAAAGTGGTGTCAGCCATTTCTGCTGATTGATTAATGCTCAAATGCTCTAATATCATGGCAATTGGCAACTTCAGCCTCTGTCTGGGGACACCATGGGAATAGTATAGTCAGCAGTTTTTTGAGGTCGGCCCTACAGGATGTATATACATGTAACAGCATGATGAGAATGAGTGCACTGTATCAGCTAGATCAGTTTCTGCATGCTAACAGGTTGTGCTATTACAACCTGGATCCAATGACCTATGATAGGGGTAATTAAAATCAGCAAAATACACTGAGTCAAAACAATGTACAGAGATATAATTTTGTGAATAACAAAGTTAATATATAATATAGGTATCAGCACAGTTTTCTGATTTTCCAATTATCACATATTAAAAATCTGAATTTTTCTACCTTTGCCATTAGGGGCAATAATGCAAGAAAGATGCTTGAACCAGATTCCTTTCAATAAAAAAATTCTGTTAAGCTACTAGGTTAATTGATTACTTGTTTCTCATGACCTCTTATCCTAAATCAAAGATGCTACACAATTCAGCAATAACTATTATGGTAATACTATTACTGAAGACCAATTTCTTGCCTAAAAAAATATTTTGACCGGGAATGCAATCTAGGTTAATAAAGAATTACAAAAACATACTAGTCAATTATCTGAAAATTATTTTTTAAAACATTAATCTCAGCTGACTGTTGTAGATCAGACAGGACTCCCCCCCCCCCCCCCCCCGCCCAATAAACCAGTTAATAATTAATATACATGTACACCCTTAATTGTTGGCTGAAAGTATGTACATATACCTGCAGGGGTGTCATGAAAATTAAAATATTAATGATCATGCAATGGCCTTCAGCCTCTATTACCGTATTCCACAGAAGGCTAGCAGAACAGCATTTGACTTTATATCTTTAGTGTATGTTTGAATAGCTGTGCAAAGGTAGTTGTTACTTTGACCTGGTTTGTGAGATTACAGCACGTCACAAGCTGTTACACACATGATTGCATACAGCACCAGGCGTACACATGTAGGCCTAATCTGCACAAACAGGATTATACATGTATAATATAAAAATAGTACAATGTTGCAGTGACATAAGAAAGAAAATTCCTCTGGTTTACATGGTGTTCAAAACTTATATCAAAACAATACTACGCTTTGAAATAGCAGTTATTCTATCCACGTATTGTTTGCGTCACCATTCATCTCAGGACTGAATATAAAATGAGCTGGACGTGAAGGGTCAATGGAAGTTATGCAGTCATTGCGTAATATACAGAGGATATAGCACAGCAAAGGCTGAATATCATAACTTAGATGTTGTCTGTGTGCAAGATAGAAATGCAAACCAACAGTATAGAAAGCAGTATGTAATTAATGTAACTTAGATGTTGTCTGTGTGCAAGATAGAAATGCAAACCAACAGTATAGAAAGCAGTATGTAATTAATGTAACTTAGATGTTGTCTGTGTGCAAGATAGAAATGCAAACCAACAGTATAGAAAGCAGTATGTAATTAATGTAACTTAGATGTTGTCTGTGTGCAAGATAGAAATGCAAACCAACAGTATAGAAAGCAGTATGTAATTAATGTAACTTAGATGTTATCTGTGTGCAAGATAGAAATGCAAACCAACAGTATAGAAAGCAGTATGTAATTAATGTAACTTAGATGTTATCTGTGTGCAAGATAGAAATGCAAACCAACAGTATAGAAAGCAGTATGTAATTAATGTAACTTTGATGTTATCTGTGTGCAAGATAGAAATGCAAACGGGGCCTCCGTGGCTCAGTCGGTTAGCGCGCTAGCGCAGCGTAGTGACCCAGAAGCCTCTCACTAATGCGGTCGCTGTGAGTTCAAGACCAGCTTATGCTGGCTTCCTCTTCGGCCGTACGTGGGAAGGTCTGCCAGCAACCTGCGGATGGTCGTGGGTTTCCCCCGGGCTCCGCCCGGTTTCCACCCACCATAATGCTGGCCGCCGTCGTATAAGTGAAATATTCTTGAGTACGGCGTAAAACACCAATCAAAAAAAAAAAAAAAAAAAAAAAGAAATGCAAACCAACAGTATAGAAAGCAGTATGTAATTAATGTAACTTTGATGTTATCTGTGTGCAAGATAGAAATGCAAACCAACAGTATAGAAAGCAGTATGTAATTAATGTAACTTTGATGTTATCTGTGTGCAAGATAGAAATGCAAACCAACAGTATAGAAAGCAGTATGTAATTAATGTAATCCTTGGGGTTTTACTTTTCTACTTAACAATTCTTCCCTCGCATAAAGCCAAAGAGCCTCTAGGTGTCTGTACATGTACATATACAGTGTCTTTTTGTACCAGGGCAGGTCCATGCTGCCAAAGAGATGTCGTTACTGAAGTATCATGTCAAAGACGGCCGGAGTCAGCCATTTTTCTGGCAGTCCCTGGGCACTTATCTAAGATGCCCCTCCAATTTGGAACTCGGAAAAAGGATATTGCTCCGCATGCATCATCTTTCCCCCCAATTACCCAGCAAACATGTTACCAGACAGACAAGCTAAATCAGCTAAAAATGTGATGTAAGAGTCACAGATGCAAATTATATTCATCAGTTGCATCATTTGTTTCGCATATTCTGGATGTCAAGACCGCTGTTTGTCAATTGCAGCACCAATGTACACAATATGTTCACAAACAACCTGCTCATTACACCCTTAATTGCTAATTGCCTTTATGTTTCCTCTTAAATTTGCTGCCATTTCAGAGATATTAACATCCATATAACCATACCTTTTTACAACGTAGAATGTTCCTGGAAAAAATGCGACAAGGAAATACATGTATAATCTATAGTTCACGGTAACAATGTTGATGAAGCAGCCAGCTGTCTGTAGAAGTATATACAAGGTCGGCTGTACATGTACAAGGTCTCAATGGTTCCTTATGAATTTTTAAATACATACGCTGTGAGTTCAGCAATGGCTATCACATGGATAACTCAGGCATGATAAATATGCAATTAGAGCATGACTACAGGTACAGGTTGGAATCTAAATACACCTAAATAAATAAAAACAAGACTAAGGAAACACTGCTTTCATTCATATTTTCCTTGGAACAACACATCTTAATTATACCCATCCAGCTGTTCTAATCATACGAACATGCATGATGTCACATTGACAACAATAACTAGAAGCTATTGGCTGGCTGCCATCGCATATAAAGTGCAATATTCTTGAGTACAGCGTAAAACACCAATCAAATAAATATATAGAAGCTATTGGGGGTTTACAGTTTGAAGGCTCCATATTGTGCAAATATTACACTTTAGTTTAATTATATTAAAGCAGATGACTTTCGGTTTACAGATCCTAACTCACTAGGGACTGAATCTGATGAAAAAAGTGACAGTTTGGATGATTTATAGTTGTCTGCCATAGAGTTCACTTCCCTGTACATTGACCATTAACAACTACTAATGGCAGATATTGCCACTAAACACGCTCTCAGACATTTCAAGTGGCTAGTTTCAGAGTCACATTTCCCTGGCAACATTATGTTTTTGGTTGATAAATCACAATTGCGTGTCAATGGTACATGCACGTATGGAATTCACCAAAGCCAATTCCCGAGGACTTTATAGACTTTGCAACGTTACCTGTCATACAATTTTATCCAATGTATAAAATTGAGACTAGGCTGCCTTTCTTGGACCAATGTTACATAATGCCATGACATGCTTTTCTATTTATTTATTTATTTGATTGGTGTTTTACGCCATACTCAAGAATATTTCACTTATACAACGGCGGCCAGCATTATGGTGGGGGGAAAACCAGGCGAAGCCCGGAGGGGCGGGGCCTAGAAACTACCTGCTGTATAACAGTTCAAAATGCTAAATTGCTATACATGTGTATATTATGAAGTAAATAATACAAGTATAGCTAATAGATTACACCTGACCTCATGATGAATTTCGTGTAGTTTCATATACATAATGGAATAATTTCCAGCTGTCATCTTACACGATAAAAGGTAGGCCTATTACAGGTATAACGTTCTTGAGCATATTCTCAAAACTGACACACTGTACATTTTCGTAAGTTTGCCCATGTGCATTGTCATTAGTCTAATCCACTCTATCCAGAAAGTTACTGATGATTTCGCCAGGTTAAATGTCAATTATACCACTGTCACTTAACAGTTTGCTGCCTTGACATGTGCAGTTCAACTGAAGGTCAACAAACTCCGCGTTATCATCAAAGAACCAGTACCTTGTTAAGTTACTTAAGCGAACACAAAATACTCCCCCTCCCCTCCCCTAAAACTCAACCTCTCCGCCCATCGTTATCAGCACAGAGGGCCGGTAACCTCTTCTAGCCACCAAATATGTATACTAAATGGGATATGTGGTAGCTACAACTGCTGGTGGACACGACGTTTGTAGATTTGGACGACTGATGAGCTAACAAAGCCTTCTTTTACGGTGTCATTCAAAATAAGGGTTTGGCCACTTAGATATCTGAACAACTCACCATGTATTTTTCACCAACTGTTCTTAATCTTCGTGTGTTTTGAGGGAAAAATAGCATTACTCCAGAGCATCCATAGTTTTCACACCACCTGAGGTCGCTGAACCTTAAACCGTAAGGTTAACTACCACACTGATGTTGTCTGGGGCTCGCTAAGTGCATAGACCCCTCAGAGTAAGTGTGCTATTCTTAGCCTCATTTCGTATAACTATATCACGGCAGTAATGCTGCATGAATATACGGAACAACTGCATTCTTGAGTTGATGTGTCTTTTAAAAGTTTCAGACTTCGAAACTCAAGTGGAAATATGTGGGATTATCAGAACGATATTTGGGTCGTTTAATATAAGTAACCAAATAAATAAGTAGATAATGATAGTAAATAAACAAAGAGATTAAAAATTCGTGGATACCAGTTTATTTGTTTGTTTATACTTTATAAATCATTCACAAACTCTTCACTGCTTTCGTTATACACGAATCGGTTATCAGATAATGGGGGATGTCAAAAACGGCTGGAGTATTGTTAAAAGAGAGTTTCCTGGCACAATGTATTTCAAAGAGACTTATTGTCGAAAGAATTCAGGATCTTTGAGTGGGTTCAGCTAGATGGAAAAATAGAGTTGCATTTGACTAGCAACTAAAATCTTTGGGCCTATATTTTCCGAAAAATCTCAGTTAAAAGAATTACAAGGGAAATCGGTCGCTGGTTTCAATTGTACCGTGTCTGACATTTGAAGTTCACTCAGGGTGAACGTCTCCCGTTGTCCACAATACATGGGAAGGTAATCCAGTCATTAAAGCCGATCTTAAGCCATGTCTCTAAATATAGCGACTTCAGTGAGTCGACGGTCGAAGGGAAACCTCGGATAAAACTGAACATTTGACTGACAACTGAAATTCTAATACATATCAGTAGACATCTGAAAATCTTAACCTTATGTAGGCCTATATGGATGACGTTTAAAATAGCAGCACTATTTTTTCGCCGTCGGCAATTAGTCTCTTTAAACTCCGATAACCCGTGGATCCAGTGTATTCCAAACATTATACGATGAATTCTCGTTGTGATTTCACAGTGAAATTTCGTGGGACACGTACGACCACGAGACGGGCTAACTTAGTATAGCATAGATCGGTGGGCTATGACAGAACATGATCGGTTTGGATCAGATCATATAAGCCCACATTTTTGCTAGGCTCGTTAGCTGAACGGTGTCCGGGTTTCAATGCCAAATCGAATCATATACTTGAGACTATAAACGCCGGCCATCTTGACTCATTTATTTGTTTTTCATATAAATATTCATTTATTTGATTGGTGTTTTACGCCGTCCTCAAGTGCAGTTTATATAAGGGAACAAGCAATATTTATCAAGGGGGATTGGGAGGACCGGCGCAAACTGTAAAGCGTCTGTTAAAACCATTTTGCATGGGGGATGAAGACATTTTCCCCCAATTTTACTAGGGCCGTTACTTTTTGTAACCACTAAACCGGAAGAAATAAAACTTATTTACACGAAGAAGTCTTTGTTTGGAAAGATACATGGCAAACAATATGTATGTGTGTATATGGCTTGGGGTTTTACTTTGTAATTGAAAATATTTCAGCCATATTAGGATAAGGAGTCATTAGGTGTGTGTGTCTCTAACTAATAGAGACCTTTAGTTAGAAGTTAAAAGCTCAGCTTGTAACTTGTAACTTCTAACTAGAATAGGTAACTAATTCAAGTTAGAAGTTAGAAGCACAAAGTTACAACTAAGGTGCATTGATAAGATGGTGTGACGGTTGTCTTAAAGCGCCTGCTTTAGACTGAATACTGCCAACCTGATAAGGATTGTTTCCACCGTCGGCGCATACTGTACGTCATCGGGTTTATCCCGAAAGCGAAAATTCCAGTGTTGATCGGAGATATATTCCCGATCTGGATTCAACGAGACCTATCAAATGTGGCCAATCAATCATTTAAATTTCTAACATCAGCAAACCTCATGACAATAAGATTAAAATACCTTTAAATTAGTTCGGTAAAGTAACGACTCTGTTTATTAAACTAGGACACCGTATAACACTCTGACTGGCAAATATATTGACAGAGCGCTCTAAACCTGTGGGTATCTACAGGTGTTTCATACAGATGTCACACTTTTATCTGATTCCGCTTAAACCTTTGCGAAGGGTTGTATAAGCATTCAAGTGCATTACACCAACCTGGGACTATAAAAGTTATACACCTGTTAGTCCCACCACCAGCGTGACGTTTTTATAAACAGCTGCCATCAAATCGCGAGGAAGGGCCTATAGGTCTACCTACATATTTGTGTACTCGACGTAGAAGTTGTACACGAACTGTGGATTCATGGCAAGAATAACAACTACCGGTATTTATCTTCCTGAAAACAATGAAAACTACTGACTGTTTCTCTCCTACATCTTACCATCTTTACTGTTTTCATATAATTTCTTACATGGGCCTGTTCTTTGGAAAACTAGGGTTTTAGGTTGTTTTGCAAATTGTTTTTTTTTTTGCTTTGCATGGTTTGGGAGTAGAGTATTCCAGATTGAAATATGAAGTCTGTATGAAGTCAGCTTTAATCTCCGTGAACTGTTTTATATACGACGTCAAATCTCTCAGGATAAAAGATCGAATTCCTCGCCATTCATATTACACACCAATCCCCCTGAAAAACAAAACAAAAAATTAGTATAAGAAGTATTATGTATGAGGTGGTATAAGCAAAACGAAAATGTGTATAAATGCATGTGGCGGTATGCAAACGAAAAGGTAATAAATGCATGCGGTGGTATGCAAACGAAGAGGTATATAAATGCATGCGGTGGTATGCAAACGAAAAGGTATATAAATGCATGTGGCGATATGCCAAGGGGAAGGTAACAAATGCAAGCGGTGGTATGCAAACGAAGAGGTTTATAAATGCATGCGGTGGCATGTAAACGAAAAGGTATATAAATGCATGTGGTGGTATGTCAAGGAAAAGGTATGTAAATGCATGTCGTGGTATGTCGAGTGAATGAGTGCTTGGGGTTTAACGCCGCACCCAACAATTTTTCAGTCATATGACGACGAAGGAATCCTCAGGGTGTATGTAATGCGCCTCCTTGTTGCAGGACGGATTTCCACCGCTCTGTTATCTAGTGCTGCTTCACTGAGATGACTTAACGAGAGCAAGTAGGGCGCCCCGCCCGAGCCATTATACTGATAGGGGTCAATCAGTCGTTGCACTGTCCCCTTCATGCTGAACGCCAAGCGAGGAAGTTAAAACTTCCTCGGTTAAAGTCTTAGGTGTGACTTCACCCAGGATCGATCCTGGATCTACTGCTCCCGAAGCGGACGCTCTACCATCTGTGCTATCCCGGCCGATCAAGTGTCAAGGAAAAGGCACATGGTGGTATGCCAACGAAAAGATGTTATGCAAGCAAATAGTGTTACAGTATGTACTAGTGTATGTTAAATTTTAGTTATATACATAACTTCAGATGTACAGTGTACGTTTTGATTACCTCAGGTGCAGTCATTCTCTGTTAATAGCTCTGTTATATTTTCTTCAAAATCATTAGATATGAAATAACAGTAGGCCTACCATAATATACACTTCTATACTGACATTCGACCTTTTTGTGAAAGGTAGTTATTTGGACTCCTAGAATTCTAAAATAACATCAACACTGGATTGGATTTGTGCTGATGGTTTTTTTTTTTTGGCCAAAATATCCGGTACAGCCTCCCTAAGTTGTTGCGGAATGTAATTCTGAAATCGACCAACACGAAGTGTTGGAAGAGTTACGGGGAATAACTGCTTCTAATGTGTCGGATCGAGGGTAAGCCACATTTACCGCATCTTCACACGTGCATTAAAACTTTGTTAGAGTTACATTCCGCAACTACCTCTCTAAGTTATGGAAATCCCTATACTCACGCTTGATATCTTTCTCACATATGTATGGGATTTTGAGTGTACACTGACTTGTGTACCATTTCCCGTCTACATTCAAGGTGACACAGTCTGGTACCACTTTGCCATCATGATCAGGTTCTAAAAATGTGAGAAAGCTGTGCTATTTAGGTTGTTATTTTTCATCCATTGATCAAATTTTGTTATTATTTGTTTATTTGCTTGTTGTTTTACGCCATACTCAAAAATATTTCATTTATACGACGTCTACCAGTATTATGGTGGGTGGAAACCGGGCAGAGCCCGGGGGAAACCCACGATCGACCGCAGATTGCTGTGACATACCATCCCACGTATGGTCGGAGAGGAAGCCAGCATGAGCTGGACTTGAACTCACAGCGACTGCACTGGTGAGGCGCTCCTGGGTCTGCTCCTCGCTGGCGCGTTAACCACCTCGGCCGTGGAGGTCTCTGGACTGTTATTACGTATATCCACTCATAAAAAATAAACATCAGCCTGGTCGACAATATAAATGTTCAGGTAAAACCTGTACAGGGCCTGCTGCAAGACTAAGTCGTATCGGTTGGTTTGAAAGACGTACATAGGCATGTGCCGCTATTCAAGGGACACATGCGTGATGCATATGGATCCAATCTCTCATTTAGTTGTAAAGGTTAAATATAATATAAAATATTATAATATATGCGTTGCACATGCGCATACTCCACCAATCTCCCATTTCATAGGTAGCTGAAACCAACGTGCGTGGCTGTTGTATATTACCGTCTTTCGCCAGATACGTGACAATCCTCCTGACTTAAAGCCCCAGCCGAATTGTAGGGTGAGCATGGTTCGGACAATTTTATTGGCCAGTGGCCGATCCACGCAGTGAGGCCAAATCTTTAAAGCAAAGAGGCTAAAAATTATTTTCCCCATTTAAATCTTTTTTAATTGTATGGTGGGATGTACTGACCACACGGATAATACATTTCACCAGTCACTCAACTTTAAAGCCTGTATTCAAATCTGAGTAAATCTCTTGCTAACTCTTTTCTCATTTAAAATGTGGCGGTGCATCAAAAAGGTAATTTTAGATTAAATACCTGTCTTAGAACTAGACAAGAGTTCCGTTACGTCACTAACGACATACACTACCAAAGTGACCAATCATACATCTAACCGTACTTAATTAGGTGAGGAAATATCCATGAAAAATAAGTAAAGGTATTTTGAGATACAGTATACAGTTTTCAATGGTCTTTCCACTGATGCTTACTTCTTGTAACAGTTTCTTTCCGTTTAAACCAATGACCCAGCAAGATCTATAGCCGTCCCCCTGGGCCCAGTTGTTCGCAAATGTATTAGCCAATACTGGTATTAAGTCATATTTTATACTTAAAATCTAACCAAACTCAGTAGCCAATTCAGTTCTCCAAAGTCTAAGTATAACATCAGCGGTTATAATTCATATTTAATACACTGTTACGCAATTATTTTTGGTCTAAGTATATGCAAAATAGGAGACTTTTTTAAACTCAAATCTGGTATTGTGTGTTACATCAGTTTTAACAACCGAGCCCAGAGTTCCATATAACATGCTTTATCTGGGATTAAGCTAGTGGACGATCTTCAGTCATACCCTATCATCAGTCTTAATCAAAAGTCTTTCTTACCGATTTTCCAGTTCGTGTAATTTATAGGTGTGTCCCTTTCCCACAAATATTCCGTATCGTTCTCATAGTAAAGTCCTGTGTAGGCTTCACTCAAACCGGCGTCCGCCAAAAGTTTGGTCACGAAGTCGTTTTCTTCTTGGCTTTTCAGAGTGACCAGTTTGCCATCCAAATCAAAACAGAATTTCTCCGCGTCTACAAAGTTCAGCGGAGATGAATAGATACCGTAACACGCGTACACGAAACGTCTCCACTCCTCCTGGCATATCTCTGTAAATAAAATATATAGATGGGAAAATGAGTGATCACACTGATATTTACGTCATTATACAGACTGATCTATCGTTTAATTAATTGATTGGTTGATTGACGTGAATAATTTAACTGAATAGATTGAATTAGATTTGGACTGGCTAAGCGTGAATGATATGATCTTTTTGAGAAATGTCTTAATTCGATGATTTGTCTTACGAATTGAATGTTGGAAGGGAAGAAACATCATACCACACCTTGGAAAGGTTTCAAAAATCTCATGAAAATTTATACCATTAAACGACCACAAATGGAACAATAGAGTGCAATTTAACCTGGAACTGCATATTCTAGAAAATTTGCGTGACTTGGGAACTATATGCAAAGACCTATATACACGTATATGCTGACACAGGCTGATTGATTATTGTACCTGGTGCCCGAAAAACATACTAACTTAAAGCCACAGCCGATATAGCGATAGGTGGATTCGAACACGAGACCTCTTTAATCTAGGGCCTGTTACCACAGCGAACCAGTGGTTCAATCATCTGAGTCAGCAAGGTTCCACATTGCTGGATTTGAACATTGTAGTAAAGCTTTTTCAAATTTTAATTATTTATTTGACTGGTGATTTTGGCCGTGCTCAAAAATATTTCACATATACGACGGTGGCCATAGCAGGAAACAGGGCGGAGCCCGGGGGAAGCCCATGACCATCCGCAGGTTACTGTCAGACCTCTTTATAATTTTAAGGTTCAGTCTAAGACAACAAAATCCCAGATCAGACATTCCATGTATTAATAATGTTTCTAATATATGTGGGAGTTTGCCCATGTTCTGCTGCTAGACTAAGTATGACCGAGACCCGGTCCCTTTGCATTGCTTTCGTGTTATTGTGTGCTAAATATATGATGGCAACTCATCATTTTGATTAATTTTGGACTAGTTTAATACATTGCAGGTAACATCATGATATCATTTTCCTTTAAATCTCCTTAAGCCATTGTCCTATATTGGAGACGTACAATTAAGTTGCTATTGTTAACCATTTAGATGACCAGTTGAATTAAACCTCTAACTGCATGATGTGAAGTTCCATGAAGCCGCGGTTTTTGCCAATATATATTTCCCTATATTCAAGTGCAGTCTCGTGAAACTTCATCCCATATTAGACAAGGGCGAGAGAATGCGAGATTTGGCAATGAAATCAGACTTAAAAAAAACAGGTATAATGGTAGTTTTTGGAAATACATGTAACAGTTTCTAAGGCAAAGTGTATGTTGTTCTTAAAATGAAAATTATCATCGCAAAAACAAAACAAAAAACAAAAAAAAAACAAAAACAAAAAAAAAACAAAACAAACAAAAACGAAACCAACACAATACATAAAAATAAGATAATCATGCATTCAATCTTCAATCAATATGAAAATATATGTTTGTTCGAAACATACTGACTGTGCCGGCGGATGCCATAAAAAGATTAACAGACAAGATCAGCATAGTGTAGCACCACGACTTTGATAGTAGGCCTAACTGCGCCATTTTGTCCTCAACAATCCCAGCGGGTTATCTGTAAACACGAAAGACGCAAAACCACTATATATAGCCGTATGGAGTATCTCCCTGCACTTTTCAAGCCAGGGTAACAAGCCAGTATATACATATGCATGTATATACATAGTCTTTCAAGTTGCGTACTTTATTTGTTTGTTTGTCCGTTTGTCAACATAAGACGTATATATCTGCAACGTGGACGAAGTGATTTCCATGGTGACCTGTTACTCACACTTATATGTGGCTCAAATAGACGGGAGAGAGTGGTTACCAGATCTGACTTGAATGAAATTGGTCCCAGATCAAGCCAGTTCAAGATCATTATACTCAATAAAGCCAACAATAACAAAACATGCTGGAAAAACTACTTTTCGTTCATTTCGTGAGCTTCAAGATCTATGTAAAAGACAACAACAAAGTTTTCCAATATAATAGTTACATACCTGTTTGTACCAAACGCCAAGCACCACTGGTATCAAACACATCGCAACCGTGTAAAACAAGGAACAAAAAGTAACGGTATACAGAGTAACGGAAGACTGTATAGTTAAACGTATTCTGCACAAAACGTCCTATAAGGTATTGTTCAGAAACCAAAGCTTTGGAGGGGTCTGTTTTCTTCTTGTTCATCTTTGTTCCTTTAAGCAACCAAACACAAAGGATTGTTGAAACGAAGCTAAGGGAGTACATTATTCATAAATCTAGTGTAAAGCTATCTGTATTATTCATTCACAGACAGATGATTCCGTTTCTTGCTTTTCAATTCTCTTTTTCACTTACTGTACTTCTATTTATCTCTTTAGTCGTACCGATATCATGCATTTTGCTTTTGGGGTATGGTTTAATTAATAATTTAGTCAGAAGGGTTTTGTTAACAAACTCAGCTGTGTATATCGTGCTCTCCATAAAGGGAGATGTTTTGGAAGCATCAAATTGGATATATTTATATATACCTTACTATACTCTTACCAGCACTCGTATAATTTGTCCTTACGGAAACAATTTCAAAGGAAGAGTATGGAAACTTGTTTAAAATGTTGTGTACATACTGCTTTTTAAATTAAAGGGTTATTTAACACATCCATATTTGTGTAGTCATTAGGAGATGGGGAAACTTTTACATGTTCATTATTACATTTGACAACAAATTCTGTTTTTTCATTATGTTACAGCGTTTTCCTATCACTTTATGGTGGGCTTCCAGATCCACGGAAGTATCACGAAGGGAGACAACTGGAAACGACTTTTGGTACGCGTTTATTTCTCTGGTTATTTCCCATGTATTAAAGGACAAGACAGCACATGGCTAAAACATATTTCAATCGAAAGCAGGATTCTCAAGCCTTCTAAAAAGTATCATACTTTATTATTTTAATGAGATTTCACCGACTAACATGTAGAACAAAAATGTCAATACTCCACAAATGACTGGTGTGGATCAAGGCAGACATCTTCAGAATTTTATCCAATCAAACACGGTGCTATCAGATTGCGCGGCCTAAGCTGTGACGTAGTCTTTACCCATTCACTCCATAACGTGACATATGATAACACAGAACTACTGCATAAGACATCATTTTGAGATAGTTTACAAGGATTTAGCTGAAGCTGTATCAAGACGAAACTGTCACCAAACTTTTACTGTGGTAAAAAAAATCGCAGAGGGCCAGGTAATGTTCAGTTTTTCGATAAAATGGTTCATTTGCTTTTTCTTTGATAGGTATTTAACGCCGTACTCAAGAATGTTTCACTTATATGATGGAGGTCATGCGTGTTTACGAGTGGAGGAAACCAGAGCGCATTTAGTAAACCACCGCCCTTCGCTATGTACGGGTACTTGACAAACCTCCTGACTTAAAGTCACAGCCCAAGCCTGAGCGCTGGATTAGAACACGCGACCTCATTGGTCAAGGGATTGACAGTCTGAGCCATCTGAGCCACTTAAGGCGGTATAGCCTTCCTGTATAGTACAATGGACTGAAACTGACCTGTAGGCCTGTCGACGTGGACAAGATTAGACTCAGTTCCAACACACAATGCCAAGCAATACATAATCATGTTTTCTTCATTAAGTCAAGGAAATGAAGTTTCTCTCTTTTTTGCTGAAAGTTAATATAGGGAGTTGAACAGTGACTCGAATATAAGGTTTCTTTAAGGACGTGAGTTCTTATAAGTGTCAATTCCTGCGTGGACCAGCGTTTGCTGCAGCTCTATTGAAGGCAATGCATGCTGGCGTCAAGGTTACTTGGGCGTCGTCTGTTGTACCGTTGGTCGGCAATGTTTTGTTTGTTTGATTGTGGTTTGACATCGCTTTCATCAATAATTTTGTCATATCAACATGATGCCCTTGTAGCAGATCGGACACAATGCCGACACATTTATTGTGCGGCTTCAGTGGAATGTCATGCTGAAGACACTTGGCTCAACCAAGTCACATTACACTGACTTCGGGCCGAAAAACACTAGGCCTAATTCCTATTATGTTGAGCGACAAGTGAGGTACAGGGTTATCGTGCCAGACATATTGAGAAAATCCGACGAAAACATAGAAAATAATACTAAGAGCGAAAGATATTTCTGAGAGGTTGGTCTTGGCAGAGTGGTCAATGGCTTTGGTTTGTCTAACACTCGCATGATACACAAGGTTCCGGTTCAAACCTGCCTATAGTACGGGAAATTTTGCTCAGATTATGCGATCGACCAAGCTCATGCGGTCATTTTTCGCAGTGCTATACCTTCCTTAAAGACCACTTGTATTCTACCAATAGGTTATGCATATCTGTAAGTTGTCAGTTACTTGCCAAACGTCGCTGGTTTACTCCAACCATAAATAGATATTTATTAGTTATGAACAAGATATCTATTAGTTATGTAATAATGAAATACATTTATTTATATGATTGGTGTTTTACGCCATATTCAAGATTTGACTTAAAAATCCCTGAGGAATAAAGAACTACAGGTATATTTTGATATAAAGGAAGGAGGGAAAAAGCATGCTTAACGAGACGCCATATATCTCACCACATAGTCTGTGATATTTAGCAGAGTTCATGGAAAAATACTTTTTATACTTCACTTTGATACAAATAACAAGATCATTGATTTATGGATCGGAAGTTTATCATTATTATATAATACCTACAATATCAATAAAGATACGAGCACTGCCCATACACAACGGTCTTAGCGAGGCTAGTCCAGGCTCTGGACTATGGACGTATATTTAGGGTTAATGAAATCCTGTGATAGCAAGACGAACCTTGTTATAGGCCTGGGGATTTATACTTCTAGCCAAGATCGAGAAATTTACCGAACATTTCAAGCGAATTTTATGTCCTTGTGTATTGTCCTTCTCCGCACGCGTATTGGTTATTTTTTTCAGGAATGTGATTTTTTAATATCTCGATACTTATGACATTTCGATTTCCGTAAACATAAACGCAAAATACTCGGTTCATTAAAGAGGTATAATTACAAAAAAACAAATTAACTTTTGATGAATTAAAACATTCATGTGGTAAACAATCTACAGAAACCTTATCTCATGGTTCAATTGCTTGACGTTTTAGAGTAGATTTTCGTGACACAAACTGAAATGTTTTACGTATGAATATTTTATTCATACGTGATAGAATGTTATCATTTTGAAGAGAATATCGTGAAGAGCGTTATCTCGCTCATGGTGGGCAGCTTGCCAGAGCGTTGGTTTGGGATAGGGATTGTATTTCACCAACAGTTTTCCTTCTCCCGTCTATACAGGCCTATTGCTAATATTGCCATCAGTTCAGGATCAAGAAAACGTTGTCAGGAAAAACTTTTCTTGGCGAAACGCAAACAGCTCGGTCATGGCTCAGCAGTGGGTCAAGAATCTTATCTCTTATCCCTCCACGGTTTTCATGGTGCTTTTGTTGATTATGATTGCACGCCACGGTGAGGCTCGCTAAACGCCACTGCAGTTGTGAATGCAGAAGTCTTTCGGCGCTGCGTTTCATGGCACACCTGTTCTTGCTTGTCTACTTACAACTCACGCTAACGTACAAGTGTACGATTGTTCCGCAATCACACAATCTCATTATTAAACGCACTGTTTCTTGTCGCAGTCAGCGGATTTGTATTGAAAATTCAGACAACATATGAAAAACCGTCATATAACAATCATTGCGAGTTCATCTGCTGTTTGTAGATCTACTCTCGCAACTCCAGTCTGATGGGATACAGCGTGTCAGAAGGATGTACATGAACCATTTGTCGCCCGGAAACAATCTTGATAGCTTTTGTGAAATATTGACGAAGTTTTCATTGGTCAACATTGGTCAGTTATTAGATAAAAGGAATGAAAAAAATCCGAAAAAACAATATACTGAAACCAACATAGTACCTTAAAAAACAAAAGTGTACGTTATACGTCTCTTGCGTATAGATACAATAGGTGTACTTTTATATCCACATCCAAAACAACATATCACTCTGAAAAACAAAGGTCTATACTGCATGGCCTCTTTTGCTTATTTATTTATTTGTATAATTAATGTTTTACGTCGTACTCAAGAATATTTCACTCATACGACGGCCGGGACCAGCAATAGGGTGAGAGGAAAAAGGGCAGAGCCCGTGGGAAACCCACGCAAGCAAACAGTGGGTCTTTATATTGTGCATCCAAATTAACATACCACCCTGAAACCAAAAGTGCGTATGATATCTCTTGCACATAGATGAAAAAACATATTTACACATCTACATCCCAATGAAACTCTATGTGACCTAAACTCGGTCAGAAATTGTCTGTCACCCCATTTATCTGTCAGCAGATGTGTATGACCCCATCGAGTCTACCAGCAGTTTTGTGACCTCACTGAGCCACTCAGCAGTTGTGACCTCATCAAGTCTGTCAGCAGTTGTGTATGACATCATCGAGTCTATCAGTAATTTCCTGTGACCATATTGAGTCTGTCAGAAGTTGTGTGTGACCTTATCGAGTCTGTCAGCAGTTGTATGTGACCTCATCGAGTCTGTCAGCAGTTGTTTGGGACACTGTCCAGCCTGTCAACAATTATCTGTGCAATCATCGAGTCAGACAGCAATTGCCCGTCACCTCATCGTACTTATCGTACCCGTACTCTTGTACTTACACACAAGGAGCTGAAGAGCAGAGTAATTAACCATGTCCTCTTTCATCACTATAACACATAGCGCATGTGCAGGAATACTCTTATGTAAAACACAAATCAGAACAATAAATTAACTGATAAATAATACTGACACCTTGCACACACTAATCGATGGATTTTACATATGGCTTCTCAGATTCGTCCGGGTCTGGAAGCTGGAATTTACTACCTGAAGATACATAAGTCACCCCAATATTAGCTTGAATCCGGGAAACTTTGAAAGGGCAGAGATTTTTTTACCATGAAAGGCAGATTAAGCACTTGGGCGATCACGTGGAGCAACTATGAGGTCAATCTCACCAAATCGCAATTGCTCGCAATGATGTAGAGCAAGCCAGTGGTTCGAGAGATCTGAGATTAATTCTAATTTAAATCTGAACAACGTCAGTCAGTTTCAGGATTGTTATGCCGTTTAATTAAAAAAAGTAATGTACGTTAAGATCGTAAACATTTATTCGGGTATAATTACGAATGAAGCGTTTGCTGGACTCTTTTTTATCCAGCATGTAGCATATATAACTCTAACATCAAGTAAGTTGTCCGACATTGACGTGGATACAATGCTTGGGCCCAGTTTTCACAAAGCGGCGTACGACATTTTTGATCGTATATTTGTCGTACGATATTTTGTACGTAACTGTTACCGTACCATTGTCCTATATGTGCAATTATCGTACATGTACGACATTTCCGTGAACCTGGGCATGAGAGAACCAAAGCTAAATTCGCTTTGTTTCAACAAACCTTTACTTTTTAACCTATGTTAATAAGTGAGTTTATTTTTCGTGCTGTTTTATTTTGGCTGAAGGCAAAAAACGTCCTACTGTACAACGTGATCTGTCAGAAATGTTAGGCTACTATATTAGGATTACATTTACTCGAACTCGAAGCCCCCGGATTGATGAGATACAGATCGACAAATAAAACGAACGGGCGGATCAAGACTATTACCAAAAGAACATTAAAACCATTTTTAATTTTATACTAAATTAGCACCTCCTGATCTCGCCACTTATCGTGACTGGATTATTAAAAAACATGTCAGACTCCTGTTCACGCACCAAGCTTTCCTATCCCCCCACCCCCCATACAACAAGGATCGATTACAGCATCGAAAAAACATCGACAAAAAATGTATCCAATGTTCTTCCCAGTCTTGAGGCAAGATTTAATTGGTGTTCGGTTTAAAGTTGATCATCTTAGCGGCATTTACATTAAAACCCGTCCTCCTCTGGCGTTTATCAGTTCAGTCCGTTGTTCCAAAACTGGTACGCAGTTTTCAAGTTGGTACGTCATTACGACATGACGTAACCGTTTTACCGCACGTTAGGGCCATGCATGTATCTGTCTATCTTTCAAAGTGTCAGTATTCGTTTTTAGATAAAACTCCCGACAGAATGTTATTATTTTTCAAATATTTTGACAATCAAGCTCATCCAAGAGTTTAGAAGATTTAACTAATTAAGTTTCTATATTTGACATACTTGTACTGCCCCAGGTAAAAAGTGGCCGATTGACCTTACTGTGAAAAAGCGACGACGTCATGTAAAAAAAGGGACGTCACTGTTGTCGACACTTCGCATCCGGAAATGTGTTTTCTAATGTGAAAGCTGAATGGCCATGGCGTCATGGCGTAAACAATAAGATCAGGCAATCCGTTGATATGGTGTAGATGACACAGATCTATAGTGTAAACAGTTTGTATTTACTCGTCCGTTTTATGAGCGAATATTGCAGCAGACAGGATGTGTAAATTCCAAAAGGAAGAAAAGAGAAGAGTTGCTCCGCCTGAGGACAACAAGAAATCGGAAGAGGATTCAGACGTCACACTGGTTGAATCCGTTTACTTGCCCCTTTCCCTCCAAACCTGCCCTTGAGGAGCCCTGTAAGAGAGACATGAAGCAGCAGGTTCTGAAGCACCTGAAGAAAGATAGACTTAAGATGCGAGACCCTAAAAGAAAACGACAACATTAACGTAGCCTTCTTTGTTTCATTGGTTGGTAATGCGCACCCTTCCGGAAAACCACGGCTCAACTGGGCTGAAACATGAGGATTAAGACTAATCTGGACAACAGAATGACCAATGCCAACCGCCTGAGAAGAGAAAGTCTGCGAAATGTTAAGAGGAAGGTCAGTCTTGCATCAGCCAGGCAGAGACACAGATTGTTGTTAAGAAAAGGCAGAACAATACCACCGAATTCACAAGTAGCGCCTGGAGAGGAGAATGGGGCTGGTCTACAAGAACAGACAGGCAGGCAGGAGGTAGGAGGTTACAAGATATGTGGGAGAGAGAGAAAGAGAGAGATAGAGGGCGAGGAGGGGTGAGAGGATGGTGGAGAGTTGAGGATGGTGGAACGTGGCGACAGGATGTGGGAAGTGTGGGGAGAGGATGGTTGACAGCGGTGAGATGAAAGTGGACTGAGGAGAGGGGAAGGTGGACCGTGGTGAAATGAATGTTTGCTGTGGTGAGAGGATGATGGACTGTGGCTAAAGGGTGGTGGACTGTGGCTAGAGGATGGTGGATTGTGGAATGAGAATAGTGGACTGTGGAATGAGAATGGCGAACTGTGGTGAGATGAATGTGGACTGTGGTGAGAGGATGATGGACTGTGGTTAAAGGGTGGTGGACTGTGACTAGAGGATGGTGGACTGTGGAATGAGAATGATGGACTGTGGAATGAGAATGGCGGGACTGTGGTGAGATGAATGTGACTGTGGCTAGAGGATGGTGGCCTGTGGTTAGAGGATGGTGGGCTGTGGAGTGAGAATGGCGGACTGTGGTGAGAGGATGGTGGACTGTGGTGAGAGGATGGTGGACTGTGGCTAGAGGATGGTGGAATGTGGAGTGAGAATGGCTGAATTGTTGAAGTCAAATAGTGTAAATCAAACATTTATTCGCCTCAATGTTCACTCTGACATGGTGCAATCATTTTCAAAATATACCAGAAAAGGTGTGTGGATACACGAGCTTTATTTACAAACACTTTTGTTGTGGAATTGAACGGATTCTTCAGGATTGTTTCAATACGTTACTTTTTTGATCTTTGTATTCCGTACTATTTTGATAAAAAAAATCTTTCGTTTATTCACTTTGTTTGTTTGTTTGTTTGTTTTTTTCAGATGGATATATCAAAGTACTGAATCCAACATAAAACCGTCAAAATGTAATGTGGTGAATGATGTATGTGATCTATCAAGTTCTGTTGTGCTTACACGAAAGGAATTAAGGATGACTTATTGGTTATGTCCTCTTTTTTCTCTTCACTACTAAACTGCCATAACACAAGTGCAGGGATACTCTTATGTAAGGCTTCAAACAGCAATCAATCCAGTAAAGAAAATGACAAACAACACAGACATATTACATGACAGATTGACATTGCATCTGGCTTCTGAAATGAGAGTTTGAATAATAATACATATGTGTTCTGTAGGTGCCTCTGATTTATTATTTATTTATTTATTTTTTTTATTTGATTGGTGTTTTACAATGTACTCAAGAATATTTCACCTATACAACGGCGGCCAGCATTATGGTGGGAGGAAACCAGGTAGAGCCCGGTGGAAACCCACGACCATCCGCAGGTTGCCGACAGACCTTCCCACTTACGACCAGAGAGGAAGCCAGCATGGGCTGGACTTGAACTCACAGCGACCGCACTGGTGAGAGACCCCTGGGTCATTACGCTGTGCTACTGATTTATCCGGATGTACACCTAACTGTGGAAGTTTAAGCTGGCGTTTGGTTATGTGTAGCCCTTGGCGGAGTAGAAATAACTCAACAACACCAATGTTAAGATGCCTACTTTCAGCTCACTAATGGGAATTATTTAGATATTAGCTGGATGCTCTTAGATATTCACAGTCACGTGTATTAAAAGAGTTAGAGGTAAGGAAAAAGGGCACAGAGCAGGGTAGCAATATCCCTGAAACAACAAATACACCCAGCACTGCCACAGATATCATATACGGCAAAACAATAATAGAGATAAATTTAAACATCAAGCGAAATATATCTTACAACGACAGTAAACAACCTGCAGATATCTCTGATGTTACCACATAAAGACATACGTTCCAAATACCGTATGGCTTCCACTATTATCACAATGGTATATACCTATGTGTTATATTGTTATGATCTTAGTTATCCGAATTATCATTTCCCTTCACTGGCAAATTAGTTACACAAATACAGAATGATGTAACGACACGAAACATTACACAAGTCGACTTAACAAAGTAATCAAAACGACAGTAAACAACCTGCAGATATCTCTGATGTTACCACATAAAGACATACGTTCCAAATACCGTATGGCTTCCACTATTATCACAATGGTATATACCTATGTGTTATATTGTTATGATCTTAGTTATCCGAATTATCATTTCCCTTCACTGGCAAATTAGTTACACAAATTACAGAATGATGTAACGACACGAAACATTACACAAGTCGACTTAACAAAGTAATCAAAACGACAGTCACAACATGTGTCTCGTCAGGTATGCTATTCATCCAGTAAACCTCCGTAGACACCCAGGTGAGCACTCCGAACAGGTAAGTAACCCAGCGTTCTCCATCACTGTAAGTAATGTATGACTGTCAAGCAGTCTTGTTGTCGTAATAACTCCGAAACTGTAATTAAAACAACTATGAATAACCTGAAACAAAGGATCAATCATCTTCTATGGCACTATCAGACATTGCCACCAGTTTCAATGTAACGCTGATGTGATTTAACCTAAACAAGATCTTGCGATTGCAGATGAAATAACATGACTTCAGAATTACTTAAGGTTTACCTAGCCCTGAATGACAACGATCGTAGGCGCTCGTGTAGTCATGGCTGGGTCCCCTTTGGCCCAATAGGATGAATTGTAAAATTTCGGAAAACAGTTGATTACTAACGCATCGCGTCGCCCATCCAGCCACTCCTTTACAATGCTAAGCGTCCTTGAGCACCTGACTGTTAAAATCTCGAGATTCGATCATCCCAAAGGTAAATATCCATCCATATTTATTAAAGTGCCCTTCTCCGCTGACTTTTCGAAATGGCCACCATCTACACTGTGCGCTTGCGTGGCCTGACAGCTGGATAAGACACCGGTGACACGTAGCCTACTAGCTTCATTTGTAGAGGAGAGGCATGACAAAATAAAGGCACGTGCTTTAGTTTGGTTCCCTGACACGCTATCAATGGGACTCAAACTAGCTGTGCATGCCTGCATAACAACAAAAGGACTTGATAACCAGGATAATTGAAGGGAAGAATGGTTTCGTGTACTGGCCGCGCATGCGCGCCTTGTATATAGAGGCCATTTCTTAAATGAAAAGTCAACGGAGAGGGGGACTTTAACAAATATGGGGATGGATATTTACCTTTGGGAGGATCGACATCCCGGGATTTGAACAGTAAGGTGCCCTATGACCCTAAGCATTGTAAAGGAGTGGCTGGATGGGCAAGTTACGTTAGTAATCGACTGTTTTCCGAAATTTTACAGTTTATCCTACGGGTACCAGTCATGACTACACCATGCCCTACGAGTGTTGTCATCTAATCGATAAACACATGTCGCTGATTTTGACTTAATTTCTCACGTGGAACTAAAGATACATAGCATCCTCATGAGCATTAAGAATACAAGACTCATAGGAGCGAAGTTTAATGTTTACCAAAATCGTTTGTCAACAATATTGGTCGGACACTCGCTCGCCTCAAAAATGACCGGTGATGGCGTCATTTCCACCAAACACATTAACCTTGAGGTCAGAGAAGGCCAGCTAAGGTCTTGACCAATATAACATTATATAACGACATACACAGGGAGATAACTCTTATCTAACACAAATATGGGAGCATAATTATAGCCTCTACCCACATGTGAACATAATACTTTTTTCTCTTTAATCTTTAAAGGAAATTGTAACCAAATACTCATAGGCTGTTGGCGAATTCTGATTTTATTATGGTACAAAAAATTGTTGTGGTTGTGTACTTTGTTTGTATTTGGTGTAATAATATTGCTTATTGCATTATTCAGGTCATATCAGAGTGGTGTTCCATCATAAGCTAGCCGCTCCCCAAGCTGACATATTTTGTCACTGGAATGTTATAATGAACAACAGATGTAATGCCGTACCAGTCACAGTACTGCTTTACTGATACCCGACATAACCCTGCTCCAGTCACTGTAGTGCTATGCTCTCATCACACACGACCCCCATCCAGTCACAGTAGCGCTATACTCTCAACACACACGACCCCCAACCAGTCACAGCAGCGCTATACTCACACACGACCCCCATCCAGTCACAATGGCGCTATGCTCTCAGCACACACGACCCCACCCAGTCACAGTAGCGCTATACTCTCACCACACACGACCCCCCACCAGTCACAGTAATGCTATACTCTCAGCACACAGGACCATCATCCAGCCACAGTAGTGCCATACTCTCAATACACACACGACCCCCATCCAGTCAGAATAGCGCCATACCCTTAATACACACACGACCCCATCCAGTGAGAGTACCGCAACACTGACAGTGGACATGACATCACATCTAGTGACAGTACCGCTACACTGAAAGGGGACATGACATCACATCCAATCACAGTGCCGCTACACTAAAAGCGGACATGACACCACATCCAGTCACAGTGCCGCTATTTTGACAATGAACATGACATCACATCCAGTCACAATACCGCAACAATGACAGCGGACATGACATCAAATCGAGTCACAGTACCTCTATTTTGACAATGAACATGACATCACATCCAGTCACAGTACCTCTGTTTTGACAATGAACATGACATCACATCCAATCACAGTGCCACTACACTGAAAGCGGACATGACACCACATCCAGTCACAGTGCCGCTATATTGACAATGAACAGGACATCATGTCAAGTCATAGTGCCGGAACACCGACAGCAGACATGCCATCAGATCCAGTTACAGTACCGCAACATTGACAGCGGACATGATATCACATCCAGTCGCCTCACCGCAACACTGACAGGACATGACGTCACATCCAGTGACAGTACCGCAGCACTGACAGGACATGACATCACATCCAGTGACTGTAACGCTACACTGACAGCGGACATGACATTACATCCAGTGACAGTACCGCAACACTGACAGGACATGACATCACATCCAGTGATCGTACAGCAACACTGACAGGACATGACATCACATCCGGTCACAGTATCCCTATGTTGACAATGAACAGGACATCAATGTCGAGTCACAGTGCCGCAACAGGGACAATAGATATCAAAGACATGGCGTCGGCATGATGGTCCTTGGCTCGTAACGTTTGCTTAAGTCTCCGTTCGAACGGGTCCTACAGCTGAAATTTTCTGCCCAGTTTGAATCCGGACATGCCAAAGCTATGAAAGAGATTGTTTACGATTAAAAGCACAGTAACCACTTGGACGGCTGAACGGGTCAATTAAGGAGTAAATCGAAATCAAATCTCGATTGTCCAAACCGATATCTAGCAAACACGATAGTTAGATAGATCTGGGAATAAATATATTTTGTATAACCCCCAGATGGATATAGAAAAAACTCGTGTGATTCTGGCTCTTAAGCGTTTAATTTAGTGTAAAAAATCAAAATCGTGAACATTTATTCACAGTTGAAGAATTTGCTTGGATTCTTCTTTATCCGGCATATGATCATGATTGTATATACAAAATTAGGAACAAATGTAAATATTCTGGGCAGACTGAATTGAATGGTGGGTGGGTGGCTGTGTGGGTGGGGACGTGTTGAAGGATGGGATACGTGAGAAGTCTGCAGTAAGACATTTGACACTTTAACGCATGGATAGTTGTTTATGCAACGCACGTTGCAGTCAGTAAACAAGATTGGTGTTCAGTTCAAAGTTGACTAGGGAAGCAGTATAAATACTCAAAGGCGATTTCCTCTGCCACTTGTCACGTCGGTTCGTTGTTCTAACACGCAGTTTTTAAATTACGTCATGGCGCCAACAGACTGACATTCCTTATAACTTCGTCATAACTTTACCATACAGTTAGGGCTACGTGTCTACTTGACTATCTTTTAGTATGTCAATATTTGCGTATAGATAGAACTCCGAGAGAATGTCATCATATTTGCAATATTTGGCAACCCAAGCTCCTCCGAGAACATAATTCAGAAGATTAATCTAATCCTCTTTAATTAATTTTCTATATTCTTCATGTTTATATACACGTGCCATGCATCCCAGGTTAAAATTCGCAAAATAAACCGACTATGCTACGATTCTCTCACAGCAGTTATTACCTATATAATTATTGAGGAATTATATATGTATCAACCGCTGTGAGAGAAGATTACGGCTGTGTCTAGATCTGAGATCTGTTTCATTCTTCCCATCTTAGCTTTCCGAAATACAGATCTGTACTCTTCCATTTCCTAACCTGGAACTCGGTCCTTCCACTTGTGCCGTCCTCAGTATGTCAAAGCTGTACGCTACAAAAACATATTTCCTGTAACCCTTCAGTAATTCTTACTTTATATCACCTAGTTATTCGTGAATAGTAAAGACCATAACGTCACAATCAACACAAATGTATCTGTTACATCGGCGACGAGTCAAACTTCCCTAACCGCCATTTTAAGTTTGAGTCGGTCGCACTCGGCCTCGTCCGGAAAAAGATAAACTCGTGGAATGATATGATTGAAACAAATAATATGCACACAATCTGAAGGGCAATTGACAAATTGTTTGGGAGTCTTAACTTTAATTGCTGTGTTAGTAAGTGATCAGAAATGATCTATAATCAATTATATTATGAAAAAAGATGGTCTTAATTTTGAGGAGAACTGAGTCACCTAATTTGAAAATGGTGCCTTGCGAAGCTCTCATGCTCTCCGGGTGGGTGCGTCGGTTACATTTGTGTTATTTGCGATATTATGGCCCATAATATTCCAAAATAATAAAGTGAAATGAATTCAGAATTTCTTTAAGATTACGGAACACCTCTTTTTGTGACGTACAGCACTTTGGAGGCAGCGCAGACGACAGGACCGAGTTTCAGGTTAGTGAATGTAACGGTTCAGAGCGGTTAATGTGGAAGCTAAGCTGGGAACATGGCTAACCCAGAGCTAGATTTTGCCGGAAAAGCGACGACGTTATATGTGCCAGGGGATGCCACTCTGTTTTGGTAACGTCATGCCTAGAAACGTGCTCATTCTGACGTTGACGTTTATCGGGTTTCGGTGTAGAAAATTACGCGCCAGCAAACCTGGTGGATCACGACATCGTGGCGAAAACAATAAGATCACGCGCTTCGTTGATGGGAGTACATGCCATGTGTAAATTCCAAAACGAACACAAGAAGTGTTGCCCCACTTGAAGACCGCAAGAAATTTTTACATGTTTTAGACGTCACACTGGTTGAATCCATTTACTTGCCCCTTTCCCTCCAGCTTGCGCTTGAGGGGGCGGTAAGAGAGTTAGGGAGCAGGAGGTTCTGAAGCAGCCGAAGTAAGATAGATTCTTAACATGTGAGACAATGTTAATGTAGCTTTCTTTATTTCATTGGATGGTAATGTGTACCTTTCCGGAAAACCACGGCTGCTAACCATCTGAACTGAATCAGGAGCGCGAGAAGATTAAGCTAATTTGGACAACAGAATGACCAATGCCACCCGCCCGAGTAGGGAAAGTCTGCGAAATGTTAAGAAAAAGGCCCTTATTGCCTCAGCCAGGCAGAAACAGGCTGTGGCCAAGAGGGGCCAAGCTGATGAAGAATACCGCCGAAAAGGAGCGTCTGGAGAGGAGAATGGAGCGGGTCTCTAAGAACCCCGTCAGCCTGGCGGAAAGTAAGTGGTTGCGGAGAAGAGGAGAAAGAGAAGAAGGAATGTGGTGAGAGAATGGTGGAGCGTGGGGCGAGGATGGTGGAGTGTGGCAAAGAGGATGGCGAGTTGTGGGTAGAGGATGGAGGAGTGTGGTGAGAGAGAGATAAACTGGAGGCAGGATGGTGGACTGGTGAGTGGGGCATGTTGAGCGGAAGGTGGACTGGAGAGAGAATGGTGGATTGGAGAAAGGTGGGTGGACTGCAGAGAAACATGACTGTGGTGAAAGCATAAAGGATTGTGGTGAGAGGATGATGGACTGTGGTGAGAGGATGGGTGAATTGTGGTGAGAGGATGTGGGATTGTGGTGAGAGGATGGGTGGATTGTGGTGAGAGGAGGGGTGAATTGTGGTGAGAGGAAGGGTGGATTGATGTGAGAATTTTTTTTTTTTGAAATAAGGTGGATGTTCCCGATTTCTTCGGTATACATATATACTGTAGGTCAATTTACACAACCTTTATGTAGACTTCTGACAGTCAAAACTTACTTTACTAGTATCCGTGTTCTACCAGGCACCAGCTGCATTCCCCAAACCAGCATGACTCATTCATCTGCAACGAAGAGTTTCAACGGTATGGACTGACATACCGGCCGCTGTAATGTGTCGCATTTCACGTGCTCACATCCATTCGCATTGGGTCGCGGAGTTTAGCACGGACAAGGGGTATATTTAGACTTTGTCTGTAATGAAATTCTGACTTCAATTTAAAAACAAACGAGTTGGTTTTATGTAATTGCCGGTAGTTTGGCTGCTAGAGCCGTATATTGGATACTTCCCCATATAACGAAGGTCTAACCGATACCCGGAGAGCGTGGGAGTGAATATTGATTTTCCTGCCGCTTGGCCGAGCAAAAAACGTTGTCCCTTTCACCTTATTGATGAGTTTGTAATAGAGCACCATTTACGTGAATGAGCCACGCGTCCCCATGACCAGAGCGTGTGGACAGGATAATTTATTTACCTTCGTAAATGTACCAGTCACCTCTGACAGCCAGACTATATCTGGGTCTGTTTAATTCAGCCACACTTATCTCTCACCTCTTTTAAATGGGAAAATGTTTTCATTACTTCATGAATTTTTGTTTTTAATTCACCCCCCCCCCCCCCAAAAAAAAAACAACAAACAACAAATACACTGTTTTCCACGTCATGTGAATTTACTTTGTTATCTTGCGTGATCTATACAATGACCGCGTGCAATTAAGCTGAGTTGTCAAACAGCTCGATCACTGTTACATAACATGTCGGAAACACAGGTGTGGCCGTACGCTTAATCTAGGCACTGAAGATTGATTTTTATTTTATAGGGTTATAATTTATTTGCAAACTGTTCAAATGCCTGCGCACATCAGCCCACAATTCATCACACGTGGCTTTCTCCCCTTAATCCTTGTACATCTGTTGTGTTCCGCTGACAAATTTGTTTATGTTTTTAAAAGGTTTACGGCGTTTGGGTTCAGGAAATTTAAAACAGTGTCAAAGATCTGCAGAACCGGAGGCAACCTACGACCATCCTCAAGTTGCTGTCAGACCTTCCCACGTACAGCCGTAGAGGAAGCCAGCATGAGCTGGACTTGAACTCACAGCGACCGCATTGGTGAGAGGCTTCTGGTTCATTGCACCGTGCTGGCGTGCTAACCAGCTGTTAGATACGTGGTTTACCATGTGAAGTACAGAATATAAAGATGAACGAGATCACAGTTACATATACTGTTCAAGGGCTGAAGTTTGATCCTAGGCTGTCTAGACAGTTCAGGCAGCCCTTTGCTCAAATTTCTAACAAGGATTTCACAAGAAAACGATACCTTTGCTCTGGCAAACAAATCCTAAGTACAAGGCGTGTATAGATTGATATATTGGTTATTTATGTTCTAGTCTGGAATTTGAATAAAATATACATTTGTCATTTCATTTTTGTATCAGATGTCCCATTCAGTATTATATTTATGTAAGGGGCTAAAATGTTTGGAAAAATGGGGAGAAAAGTGGGGGAGAGGTAGTGTAGTAAGTTTACCTGAATCAGATGATGAAATATGGTCTCTCGCTGTCTCGATTGCGGCTTCAAGTTGGGGGGGGAGGCATGTCAACCATTTGTTACTGTTTATAAGCACTTACATGCACAGCATCGTCATTGAGGTAAAAGTGGCCATATTTCACGGGTTACGTGTCACCATTTACCAGCTTTCATACTGTCGTCATACTCAGGCCTACGTGTTTAATTATATTAACATATTTGTAACCTGCGGATGGTCGTGGGTTTCCCCAGGATCTGCCGGTTTCTTCCCACCATAACGTTGGCTGTCGTTTCAGGGAAATATTCTTGAGTACGGTGTAAAACACCAATGAAATTAAATTACTAAATAACACAACATTTGCAAATATGCACTTTAGACTAATCCAAACAATTCATTGTCATATCATGAAAGAGAAACAATAGTTTTGCAACAGAAAACAAAAACAGTTTTGCCTTGTGTTTCAATGCCTAATAAAGCTTATATAAAAACATGCTTGAACTCATGTAAGTAAACGTGCCGTTGCTGACCACGACCCACTAGAACTCGGATGTGTCATGCGCACTTATAAGAAGCAATTGGCTTACAGCGTAACAGGTCTGGAAGCAACATGCGGATGGTCATGGGTTTCCTTCCACCATAATGCTGGCCGTCGTCGTATAAGTACGGCGTAAAACACCAATCAAATAAATAAATAAATATGGCATAATAAAGCATCAAACTCGACACAAGGTAGATCGGTTGTTCAACCGTTCACTAAATTCTGCATACAGCCGGTACGGGAGGAAACCACCAAGACCCTTTCCAGGCATTCATGTTATATTTTTCTGGATTGCTTAAGCCCGTGACTCCACAATAGAGCTTGACTCTGTAGGCCCCTATTCATTGTCATACCATGCACTCCTAAAGCAGTTCAGCTGCATGGATTAATGAAAATGAACACGACAATGCTTTGTATAATTACTCAAATATATTTATTTCTCCGAAAACGTCATCACAAGTAATCCAACATGGTTAACGAGGAGGTAACATCGGGGAAAGGATCGTGGTATATATATATGTATGTGTGCACAATATAGTATAGCTGATCATCGCAAATATATATACGACACATCACAATATAAAAATAGATAAGAGTACTAACTCATCGGAAAACGAAAATGAACACACGTAGCTCATACAAAGGTGAAAGGTAAACTTATCGTCAATGGCAATAATGATTCTTTTGAAATATAAAGGCACCAGAGTCTTTACATATATGGGAGATTATATAATCACAATATATTATGTACAAGGTATATATATGTAATAAATCAAGCATAATATGTATACATCCTTTATTCATATATATATATATTTATATATGTATATATTCTTATTTCAAATTATGCGGTATAATACAGGTGAGACGGATCTGATAACAGCGACAATCCAAAACACTACGTCAGTGACAGAGTGCATTTGGAGATGCACAAAATTTCCCTTGATCTGCATGCAGTTAATGGAATATGTTGCTCGCATGAACGACTATTTTGTCAGTTTTCACAGTGGAGATTGATATTCATGATGGCAATTTGGAAATGAGAAATACAGGTGGCTCTTCTTTCTTCCAAAAGCTGGTGGTGTTTTCTTACTTCTTTGGTAATTTCATCGAAGAAGTAACAACCAGTATTTGGAAATGAGAAATACAGGTGGCTCTTCTTTCTTCCAAAAGCTGGTGGTGTTTTCTTACTTTTTTGGTAATTTCATCGAAGAAGTAACAACCAGTATATATAGCGATTTACAAGCTGGAAAACTTGCTTTCACGGATATACATCTTCGCGCACATTAATATACATATATTACACACACATGTATGTATATATATATATATATATATATATATATATATATATATATTAAACAATAATAATCATAAACGTATTTACTTCTGCATTGATATTTATTTACCTTGAAGATTATTAACACAGTTCGATCAATCGTGATTACACGTTAGTCTAAAGTGACACAAAAAAAAACACTTCAAAACTTCAGCTGATTTCAATTCTTCCCTTATTCATGACTCGTTTAGTGCTGAAGTTTTATCATTTCGGAAGTGAATACATAAATATTCTGGTACAAGTACACCTGTTTTTTGTGCTTCACTTTTTTGATTATCCTGATATTTGTTTTTTCTTTTTTTTTAAATACTGTTGCCGGCATGCAGATTGACATCATAAATATTAAAAATTAGATTTTACTTATTTTTAAGATCAAGAAATACATGTATACATGGCTCTCGCCGGTACACACGTGCCCACTGTTAACATATAAATCCGAATTCGGTCACTTGTTGTTTTTCTTCTTCAATTTTTGGGGCACTTTCAAAAACATGTGGCTCTACAAAACGAGAGAAACTTTCAAAAAGAGCGAACGCTCCTTAAAGTCAATTTCTACCCGTTTTCTCATGCTTTTGAAAGGCTTGACACAGCAAGACAAAAAAAACAAAACAAAAAAAAAACAAAAAACAAATCAAAACAAAAAAACAACAAACAGCACGCGGCCGTAACAGACTTCATTCCGCAATTTGGAAAAAACGCAACTATGATAACGTTAAAAGTGGTCCCGCCATACTCATGCACCCACTATATGATATTTTGTGATGGCGGTTGCTTATCAATCAATGGAATTGATGAAAGTATAATAGAACTGGTTCCGTTAAACAATTTCTTCCGAGCTGTTGGCTTGGTCTGAGTTCAAGCATTTCTCGGAGTAAATTTCGTTACGACACAGCCGCCACATTCCACTTTCCATCAGTTTGTTTTCATCGCTGATAAGTATGTATATTTAAATACGAGGCGAATTTTTGTACAAAGTATCCCCGTTATCGCATTTAAATCTGTTATGTACACAAAGATATGTACACCTTTCTAGAATTAAAGCAGAAATGAAATAATCTAAATACCGCAGGAGCAAATTGTCAGATTTCATTGTGTGCAATTCACCGCCATCGGCTTCGTACACTTTCTTTGTACAGACGAACAAGAAGAGTGAAGTTCATCAGATATATATGGTATAATGAAGGTCTTTATACACAAATAGTTCTGTGCCCATGAAAAGGTCAGCAAGAAAGGAAAGCAAAAACATACTCAATCTTCTATCTTCGTTCAGTCTATGTCTACTGTTTCATATAATGAACATTATGCAACTTTGCAAATTCTTTAAAACATACACCCTTGACTTGCAATTTTCTTGTATTCTGGGTCAAGGATATTCCATAAGCAATGGATGTAGATAAGCACTGTAACATTCTGCGGCCGAAGTTCTTGAACAAACTCGAGATAAGCTCGAATAAATATATATAATACACAGCGTGTAACCATCTTGTACCCGTTGTAGAAAAATGTCTTCTCTGCAGCACATGGATACATGATTGAAGATGTGAGACAAAAATCTTTAGTGATTCAGTAGACTAACACCAGTGGACAAAATGTATGCAGACACTCTCCGATACTCGATAGGTGTAGTCGTGTGAGAAATCCTGGAAAACAAAATGGCGGTCGTAATATCCTTCCGAAAATCGACCATATATTTAATTATAGTATCACAATAAGAACTAACAAGACAAGCGAGGACAACCTTGCAGAGCAACAAATGGTATAAAAATAAGCAACAACCAACAATGAAAATGCAAATAATATTTAAAATTTTCCAAACAAGAAGCAGCAGCAGTTGTAAATGAGATCAGCAGCCTCCAGTGAAATACTAATGCATGGGAGGCTTTGACTGAATCCAAATCGGAAATATTCTGCCAAATATATGAGGAACATTCCAAACTGATTATTAAACAAGCCAAGAATGTTCTTGACAAATATAATCTACAATATATGGAAAAGTAGGCAGTTTTCGTTTTACCGTTCAATACGAGTAATGTACTAAACTATAACAGGTAAAAGCTTAATGATCTCCTTTAGCCTGACTCACCCAAGTGACAGTGTGTGACGGTTGGGGGGGGGGGAACACTTTTCCCGAAACACTTTTGAATACACATTTGTTACATTTATTATATATTTATTATAGAAATTCTAAACGTTTTTTCACTTTAATTTCCTGTGGATTTATACTCTATATGAGATTGTCCCAGGTAGGTAATGTGCCTGGTGGCAAAGCGAGGGTACGAACTGCCGTAAATGACATTTACCGAATTGTCTGAAAGGTCTGTTGCGCCTTAATTAATGTCAAAGACACCTGGACATTATCACACGGTAATTAAATAGCTCTGATAAAGGTTAGTTCACGGGATGTCTCTTGGAGGTAGTATACAAGCAAAGGTAGAATCGATCGTGCCCTGTCGTCATGGGAAGAGAATTACGGATCAAACATGGCAGGAGATTACCTCTGTTCTGTCAGTGGCCATTACCAGTTACGTGCGACAAACGGGAGTTCATTAGCGCAAGTTCATAAGACTGGTCAGTATCCATCAAGAGAAACCTTTGATCAATATAGGCCGTCTTACCACATAAAGTGATCAAGGGATGCATGTTGAAGGCAACGTGACTTTGTAGTTAAATATATGAGAAAAAGCATGTTAAACTTCCTGTTAGTTTAGAACTGAAGACTTCAAAATAAGTAGCGGAAAATGTGTTGCAGTTGACCAACTATTGATGGTCAATGCGCTGTTTTAACTATGGACTTCTCGCAATAAAATAACTAATTTGGGAAAAAAATCAATCTGAGATGCGGTCACAGTAATAATAGATGGTTATTCTCTTCGCAGATTCGCAAAGCTAAAGTGTTTGTGAAAATATATTTACGAAACCCCTCTAACTGTGACTGAAGACAGTTAAAATTGAACTAGATGAATGTCTTATATAGTACAAGGAGGTGCAGTGACGACATTAGTGGAGAAGAAAGCATAAAATCATGCCAAAATCAGATGAAAGAGCGTGCAAACTTATCACGCAAAGACAATACATACATTTGAGGTAGTCTCTAATACCTACCATACAATTACTTTCTTCAGTCCTGTTCCCTTTAAAGTGAACTTAAAGCCTGCCACACTAAATATGAATTAACTAATAAAGTAATATTCCAGAAATGTTCTAAAAGTATTTTAAAAAATTCTACACCACTTATCAACATTATATATAGCAAATGATCGTCAGTGCCTTTCAATTCAGTTGGTGACACCATTTGCTCAGGTTATACCTATCTAGAGTGACGTCACAAAACCTATGAGCTATCCCATGCCATCGGTATTAAACAGTGTGATAATGAGAAAATACAAATAAAAACGCCCGATATCAAACCAAAGAGTATCAACTTTGTTCCGTGTTTAAAGGACCGATGTTTCATTTAGGTTGGCGCTCGGGGAGTTAGGGCTATTTGTGTACACAAGCGTCGTGTTTTAGCGATCCTGCTCGTCCTCGTCTTCCAGTGTAAGCATTAGGCCTAGCTGGCTGTACCGACATCAGGAAATTTAACGAACATAGCACGACCTTCTGATTGATAACAGACTCTTTCATGCAGATTTTGGGAAAATTTTCGTAATAAACTTGACTTCGCTGAGGAAAAGTAATGTCAGCTTTCTTGCTAGCTCAAGCTAATAAGTTACTGCAGTCTCCTGCCAAACATGTACACATTGTGACACTAGCAGCCGTTCTCAATTCCCTGCTCATAAATGTGTGGTTGAAAATGCATCAGTTTAAAACTTAAACTTACGCAAAATCCGATTTATTGCATCGATATCTGTCTATCCACTGTAAGAAACCACGCTGATAACTGTGTCCTGTACCTTTTTTTCTATGTATATATACCGGCAGACTTTATGTTCACTTTAAACAAAAATCGCAAACAATATTGAAGGCCACATTTACAATCAACTTTTTGCACCCTTTCATCTGAAGTTTATGCATATTTATGTTTTCTCCATCTTTAACATTTTTTCACATTAGTACACTGGAAAAACAGGAAGGAACAATACAATTCTTAGCTAACAGGCCCAATTTGGTTTAGGCGGAAAAGGCTCCCTACTCGTCACGACAACATACTATGTATCAGTTCTGACGAAAGCGTATACATATTGTGAGCGGTCCTTGCAAAGTACACGTATTTCTTAATGGGAAGCGCTTCTTCCATGGACATACCATAAATCAACATCCCACCCACCAGGATATCTGCCAACAAGTGGCCCTTCCCTCAACCGGAGCTGCCTTTGTGCGATCGATGGCTTAAACCATTACACGCAAGACAATGGTAAACACAAGAACAACGAGATGTCTTCCATTTCTCTGTCCAAATGTCAACGAAACCTCTGTGGAAATGAAAATACCAATGTGTCATGTTTGGCCTACAGCCATGCATCAGCTTCCACAATAAGACGCTGTATCCATGTCATAACGCGCTAATTTACAAGGTCCGTATGTATATAGTCAGATAAATGGCCTATAAATAGTGCTGAAAACGTTTGGATTACCTCTTGTTCATCTGGCAGCTTTAATCACAAGGAAGAAGAAGAACTTTCAGGCTAATAAATCAATTTCAGAGACGACGTGAAATACGTGAATTCGATGAACATGGTAAATTCAACGAAATAAAGTACAATGTTGTCAAAACACATTTAATCTGTAAATGGAATTGGATTTGCAGGAGATGGGTAAATTTATGTACTCAAATTTGTTCATCTGGGACGATAGAAGATGGATTGTGTACGGTTCAGCCATCTTGAGATTGAAACACACATGAAGGCATTTTATGGAGTAAAATCAACATTTATGGAAGTGCTCATGTTGGAATAGTAAAAGTAACAAAAAATCTGTCATTAGGTCGTAATAATTGGTACGACCTTTTTAGTTTTTAAAATGCAAAAGATTGGCATATTTTGAAGTAATATAGTATTCAAGGACCAATTTTGGCGTCTTCCACACGGGTAGACAAATAGGTCATTGGAAGCTGATGATTACTACGCCATATAGAAACACCACAGACTGGATAGAAACAAAATACAAGCGGGATAATAAGCTGGAACTCGACGAGATTCGCAAGATTTTAACTACGCCAAATGAAATTCAAATCACCTCACTGAAGCAAGATATTAACTGTATTATAAGCTGGAATTCGTCGAGGCTGAGTAATTTGTAATTATGTACCTGGCACATGAAACTGACAACAGTGAAATGAAGCAAGGTGCAACCTGTGGAGCACGCTGGAACCCGTTGATGCCCAGTAATTTGTAGTTGTGTACCTGGCAAATGAAGCTCATAATATTGAAGTGAAGAAAGGTGCAAGCTATATTTTAGTGCTTCGCCGAGACACTAAAATATTGTCTCCAATGCTCCTCCAGCCATAATATACATCACTGACGGTTACGATGTTGTACAAGAACAGTTACTTCCCTTTGCTATGTGACGTCACTACGAAAAGATGTGAAGTCATGGTACGGTTCAGCGCTGAGCGGAAATTAGTAATAGAACAGAAATTACTTAACGTCAATAATTAAATGCTTCATGTTTTAGGGAGATTACAATGTTGTGAAAAGTGCCAGTAAATGGAATGGAGTGCCAGCAGTTTTTCCTGAACTGTCAATGCATCGAGTTGGCAATCGGTGACGTCACGCAATAAAGATAGGTTGCTCAGTCATTTAAACGTCACAAGGAACACAGCTTAGTTAGGGGCTGAAGCAATTAGAATTATAAAACTCTGAAGCTCACAAGTAGTAATTAACAATTCCTTACATTTATCTGGGTCCAAAAATTAAAGTTACTTGTTGAAGTTTGACCTTTACAGGGTAAAATCAAAAACCGTAATCACAACACAAAGTGCGATATTGTAAATCCCAATCTTTAAAATCATGAAACGTAAAGACTACACAAAGTGTCATAATGTAAATCCTTGTAATAATGTGTAACAGAATAATACCCATTTACCTGTAGTCAAGAGAGTCGTGGCAACGCCTCGCAAGCAAGTTTAAAACATTCAAACCGAAACAATAACGGATAAAATGGCGCCGTTTGCAAAAAATCAAACAAACAAAAAAGAAAAAAAACACCCTTGTGATTGATTGATTGGCATTTTGATTGAAAAATGAAATGTCAGTTAAATGAAGTTAATCTCTAATAAAGTCGAGAAGACGTAAAACGGAAAATTATAACTGGCAACAACTCAATTCATCACGTGACACCATTCCATCCAAAGCTTGTACTCTGTAGAATGATGTGCGTGGCTATGTCCACGACAGTATCAGCCATGACATATGCTTTTCTAACCAAGAAGTGGAGGTAGCCGGTACGATTAGGCCTAAATGATTTCCCCAAAATCGACCTACAACTCGGCAAATCTTTCTAAAACTATCACTCACTTAAGAAATTTAATACTTAAGCCATATGAAGGTCCATCTCAATTTACTGTAAAAAAAAAATGACAGAGCACAAATTTGGCGCGGGGAATAACTGTTCAATGAGAAGAAACTAGGTGAAATATAACACTCGGAAATATTTTGGCAAGTAATAACCCTTTTTTACCTCCTCCGCTGGAGAGGTGATTATCCAGCATTGGCGTACGTGCCACTGTGAACGTCCATGTGTTGATTTCAAGACCGATGGCCTAAGGGCTATATTTTTAAAGCATCGCTCATGTATCGCTATTGTAATGACAAGTGTCCCTTGGTGGCAAACCTTGGTGAGAGTCCCCAGTGCACTGCCAAGACTTTTCCCCAAAAAGGATAATAAAAGTTCTGTCATGCATGTGTCCAATGGTATATAATACCATGTCATGCCCAGAGCTACTACAATTATCAGCTTTTTTTGCCAAAGCGAAACAATTTCCATGACGGTGGCCATTTGGATATAAAAATACCATTAAACTCGACATGAGACTGTTAGTTAATAAAAGTCATGTCCCTTACCACAGAGCTAAGAGCTCATTCCTGTGTATTTTTTTTCTCTTCATTTAACTGTTCCATTTCCTCAAAAGGACTAGACTATGAAGCCATAACATCACAGTCCAATTGCCACTCTACGCCGACAGGGAAGCTCTTCCCACACCTCTGAACCTTTAACGAAGCAATAACTGCATATCAGTCAAATTTTGAATCAAATTGGTTTCTTCTCGCGTGGCATCATCCTCTGGGAATAAGGACCGAGTTTTATATCCACAGCCAACACATTACGAGGATATTGAGCTTTCAGCGTACAAGCGTTAAGACACGCAGTCGAGTTAAACCCTAGGGGAATTCGTACAGGCTTTGACCGCAGAGATATGTGGCAGAAGAAATTAGTCTACCTTACAATACTGTTAGCGTGTTGATTAAAGCCGTAACACTCAGGCTAAGGCTTGCCTCTGTGACCCGCGACGTATATGTTATGTGGAAACAACACTGCCCCCCAAAAGTCCTCTCTATCAAGGGGTTCCCAGGAAGTGTCATGGATGGTCAGGATTTTACATGTAAAACACTCTGGAACAGATGCGCTGATTTTTGGCAAAATTGGTTTATCTGTTGTCCCCAACGCCTGCAATTCTGTTGGACACTGTAATGTAAAATTCTGCTTACGCAATCCACATTTCATTCTACCATTATTCGACGCTGAACTCTAGTTCCACAGCTGGCAAGCGGCATCTCCCATTTTACTTCTGCAAAGGATGCCACATGGCAATGGCTTTTCGGTGATTTTGCATCATGTCCTGCCAATGGGTAGCACCACTTCCGGGACGGTCTGGGCCGATGAAACACTGACCCAATATGTCACCGTGACCCAGTAGGTCGTGATCCAGAACCCCGAGTTCCAAGGAGACTTTAGGTAGAAGTTCTGTGGGAATATTGAAGACCAGGGCTTCGTTCCACACTGGAACAACGGTTCCTTTCAACACTGTTGTCTTTTTCCTTTTGATCTTCTTTCCTTCAATGATTAGGGACACGCGCACGTAAGGATCTGAGAAAAAAAAGAAATACGTCACACACACACACGCACATAAGCAAAATATTTACTTTTTTTAGTTAAATATACTTTCGAAATTCTATAAGAGAAATTGTTGATTTTCCTGCATTTAGAATGCATTGTATTTGCATTTAGTGTCATGTGAATGGCGGAAATGGTATTTTCGAGACTTCAAATAATAACACGTTGCCCAGTAAGCCATTATCAAAAAATATCAAATTAGAAATTTATTTTTCTCATATTCTTATTTGGTTTGATTGGTATTTAGCTTATTTTATTTTGAATAAAATTTCATTCATAATACGATGGTATGTAGAAACTTTTTAGTGCTGACTCACTAAAACGCCATGCCGTGGACACCAGACATGTCGTCACACCCAAACTCATACTAACAATGGGCCGTCCGATATTCGACCTATTCATGTAATGCTGAAAACCAAACGGGTTATTATACCAAGGTTATTATACATCGGGACTGAAAACCGGATCTATCACTAAGAGGCAGACCCTCTCTTCTCTACGCCACCGGTCGAAGTTACACGGATAAGTTACATATTCCTTTGTGATATCAGAGTTGAATCTTGTGATATACTCGCACTGCCCGTTTATTGTTGCAGAATAAGAAACGACAGCAACATTTGACGTTTTAATCGCGTACGGACGGAAAGAAGTTAATACATCCTATCAGTTGTAATAATGCCCTGATTCATGGCGAAGTGGAATTATATATCTCTGTTTATTAGTGGGGTTAAATTTCAAAATTATTTGCTACAGTCATATCTGTAGACCAATCTTTTGTAAAAAATCAGGAAAAATCAGTTTTTTAATCTATAGTAATCATGGTTTGATTTAAAATAACACGGATATCTGTGTCCGTCGATAATCTTCTAACAACAGGTGGTACACTTGAAACTTTCCAGAACGTTATTTTTGTCCAGATAATAAAGACGTCATTCGTCCTTAAATTCCATTCTGTGGCCAGAAGGTTTGTACAGGACGGGTATAATTTCTGAAAGCAATTTGCAGCAGCACTTAACAATGATTGTCAGCCAGGCACTCTGAACGCGGGGCGCTGTCGCTGATTGCAGGTGTTTGTAGCAGTAATAACTGATAAAAGTTACGAGTGTAGAGGAAGCGGACATTTGTGACGTCAATGTTGCCAGGGCAGTAGGCGTCGAAAGTTAACGGAAGGTGCTAGAAAACAGTTAATCTACAGGTATTATTGAACATTTAATACATGGTTTATTGCTCTGCATCCATCGGTTTAACACAAGGTGGAGGTGGGAAGAGAGGTAATTGGTTCAGCAAGATAAGCACTGCCTTCATGAAGGAAGTATAACGCCAACCAGGGCTTTTTTCTCGACAGATAATAATGAGCTTGTCCCTACCAGATGTAATTCAAGATACGATAAAAACGCATATTACACACAAATGTATTATTATTCAATAATTTTTCCTTTCCAAAAATTGTCAAACCGGAACTTTTCAATGGCAATAAAAAGCTTGGAACATGTCTAGCTGTTATATCTTCTTATCTTGCATATCAACTTGACTGGTTTTATAAGACAACAATTAACACTGAAAATACAAGCTTTCCATGGTAAAAATCGTAACCATGTCTTCTTCGGAAGATCAGATTCATTAATGGCAAAAGTCTGATTTAGTAAATGCCTCATTAGTTTGACCTTGAGTTGTGTAAGTGAAATATATCACGAAAACAAAACTTCAGGAAGAAGAATAAATTGAGGTGAACAAGAAATCTAATGACTAAATATACACTAGTATAAGACTAATACATGAGTATTTCACATCACGTAACCGTGGGTTCAGCTTTCTACATCGTAAACCAATCTGTTTTTTTCTGATGCCAAATAACACCGCAATATGAGGGTAGGTCGCAAAAGAAGCTTGACATTAGTCGAAATGTGGACAGAACGTATGATTACGGTCTAGCAGTTTTAAGAACGAGAAGGTGGCGTTACTGAAGAAAAAGTTATCGTTAGATATGTTAAATCTCGCCTTCAAATCGATGGCGTATCTGGAATTCTAGTGTGTTTTATTACATCGTCTACAAGATCTGCGGCTCGTTGCCTGAATTCGAACCAGGCATGATTATAGATGAGTTAATTGGTAGCCTACCGCGGTCGGTTTCCATCTCCATTGATGAACGGCCCGCTCACCATATGTATGTCAGCCTGTGTCTATTTTCTGAATGATGATCAACCCGTGCTCCCCTCCCCCCGTTCATAAACACTGAACCCGTGTTCATTTTGTCACTAACACAGCCTCGGAAATGACAACTCACCAGAAGGGGTCGCCATATTGGGTACCCTCAGTTCTTTAGCCTTCATGATGACAACCGTCAGTCTTTCGGCTGTCGGTAGGTAACTCAATGACACCAGAAGCTCACCACACGTCCCACTGGCCTGTAAAAAAAAACAATAATTTATTTATTTATATGTTTGATTGTTATTGTAATAAAGTACTCAAAAATTTTTCACATAAACAATGGTGGTTAGTTTCATAGGCAGTGGGCCCGATACTGACGAACTTACCCACTTGTGGCATACAGATGCACCATATTGGTGGAACACAAGTTATTTGCAGTGAACGTCTTCAGATCACTTGTTGTCGCCAGGACCCCACACGCCGGGAGAACGAGGTAATCCATAAAATTACCTGTCCGTGACAAGTTTTGAAACCTATCTATCCTTAAAATTGGCCAATTCTGTTGCGCATTTTATCACCACATCATGTATTCTTAAAGGTTTTACCTGTATACATTTCTGAAGGTCGCACCACATCTCCACGCTTGTGCTAACATCAATACGATTCATGTCGACAGTCACCTCCCCAATTGCCTCATGGCGGGAAAACTTGTCGTAATCAAATACCAGGAAATGTATTCTCCTGTCGTGGAGGTCATCGAAGGGAATTGGAAACTTGAAGTACTCGTTATAAAATGGATTCAGGGTTTTCCTTTTAACCGAAGATTGTCGAAGTCTGTCGTCCACTTCCGGTCGTAGAAGGAGTTTCACGTACGGGTCGCTAAACCCACCAATCATATCCGATGGTGGGAGATCTTGAGCTAAAATAATGGAAAAAAATACTACTAAATGTTCTTCCAGGGTATTACTGGCTATTTGGTATACTCTTGTTTTGACCCGTTTGCACAAGAGCATTTGTATATTCCGTGGGTCTACAATATAAAGACTTCAGCATAGAGAGTAAATTCACAGCAAGTGTGACATAGTTGTTATAGTTGGAAAATGGTCACACGTAACGGGTTAAATACGAATTCTAACTGCTCATGTAAATGCTTAAAAAGTAACAAATTACACATTTCCTAGCACCATGGCTTAAGCAGAATTAGGTAAAAAATGAAATGATTTTAATGGCAATATATTTGTGGTCGCAACCTAATAGTTGGTCGTGGGTTTCCCCCGGGCACAAGCCCAGATTCCACTCATCACATAAACCGCCGTCGTATAAGTGAAATATTCTTGAGTATGGCGTAAAACACCAATCAAATAAATAAATAAATATTAGAGGTCACTGCTCTAGAACTACGCAAAATGCTGTGTTATCATCACAGCCGCAGGCAAAATTACTTCACTTGTATTCCGATGGCCAGCATTGTCGTTGGAGGGCACCTTTTGAGGCCTGCGCGAAACCACATCATATAAAATATTGAACATGGAAAACCCACGAATAGTAGGCCGGTTGTGAGCGAGTGGGCAAAGGAAATAGTAAAATATGCTTAACAAAAGCGTCTAAAAAACCGGTATACATGTTGGTAAACAAAAAGTATAGCCCAAATCTGACTTACAAGCCAAAGATGACATGCAGCCATGGACATCAACAAATACATTCGCACCGTACATTCCAATCCCAGCAAGTGTTGTAAAAAGCTGAGTGTCGCCAAATTTCGAAACGGCAAATTAATAATGACTGCTTTCCGTGAACCCAAAAAAGTTACTTCTTTTTGTGTGAAACCGTCTTGATTTCATGCTTAACTTTGGTACATATATTTTTGTTGGATGGGAGAGAGGGGATTCGGTTTATGGGTTCGTTATATATTTTTTTCTCAAGAACTTCAACCCTGTCCTTCAGTATCGAACTTAGAAACATATAATGTCATCTACCACGTGGTAGAGCTAACGTATAAAATGTCAAGGCCTGATTGTTAGCTGTTTTTTCCCGGTGTTTCTCATAAAACAAGTAATGAGACAACAAACGGAAGTAATACCGGGCTAACAGGAAAAAACAAAAACAAAACAAATATTTATTTGTTGTGTAATATGTTGTCGTCTACAAACAATTTGGTGTCGGACTGTTTCGAATGATCCAGGATAGATGTATGCTGGCAGTTTATAGCGGACGGCCTCCGGGGCAAGACACACGACAGTAATAAAATTAGTACTCATTTATGTGAGAATTTCCTCTCCGCCAGACGGCGCCCGGTGGCCATCCCGGAAGCGGAAGCTGTACTGACGCCATAAATCTCTGAATTTAGATCATGTCCTCTTTGCAATCGGATAAATTGGCCAGTGGGTGCCATATAGTCCCTTTGAAGCCGTAAGCCAAGTCGTCCTTTAGAACGTTTCAAATTATTAACGCTTCAAAAAGAACGTCTACAGTAAAGAAAAACAGACAAAAAAGGAAGAGCGAGTTATTGGCGTACCATTTAAAAGTAACTCAAAGCACGGGGGGCTTCCTACAGGCTCATCAAGTCTTTTTCTCGCAGTCACGTATGGTCTCTACTCCGGATAAATGTTGTACTAAGGCCTACTGGAAATTACTTCCTGTCCAACACTAATGAGACATGTCACATTTGGGCTTCCGTATTTATTTATATATTTCCGCTAGGTGGAGGAAACCTCAAAAATTAGCTGCGAGATAAAATACGGCGGATGTACACGACAAAAGACTGTCAGCACAATTACAAGTGACAAGGCAGCAGAAAGGAACTGAGAAAAAAAACGGTGTTAAGCCATAGGGTTACTATATGGGGAAAAACAGACCATCACAAGCATGATTATTTGAAACGTGACCATCCTTTGAACTGATTACTTTTATAAGACAATGTCATTAATTACATTTAAACATGACATTAAAAGACAACTGATTCGTTTATGCACTGACGAAAAAGAAAATAGTGCATCTTTCTGCAAAAACAAAGGGATACACTAGAAATAAGTGATTAGTTTCCACACACATTTCTTTTACACTTAATAAACGTGTCCCTGTGTATATTCATAAAAGTATGTTTAGTAATTAAACTATGTACGTATGCTTGGTGTTTACGTGCTACTTAGCAATTTTTCAGTCAAATGACGACGAGGAGTCAATAGCTGTGTCTTCATGTTACAGGAGGAGCCCATGCCGCCAAAGTGCTGTCGCCACTGAAGCACTATGTCCAAGACACCAGACATGACACCGAACCCAGTGACATTATACTGGCATTGGGCGAACCAGTCCTGTTTAATTTCTCTAACCTGTCCGCGTTGAACGCCAAGAAAGGCAGCAACAAGTATCATTTATAAAGTCTTTGGTACGAGGCCATTAGCCCATCGAAGCGGTAAATAATCAAAGGGATATGTTTGACATAGAAAACGCAGTACACGTAAATGTCGTGGATATTTTCAACAAACATAAATAGTCCGGTAAAATAGTCACAAATATGGCTTTGTGTCATTAAGTTTTAAAACAACAATAAGCGTGTTAAAGTGCTAAGTATAGCAAAACATGTGGCTTGTTTACCCATGAAACGTGTGACATTTGTAAACATGTGACTTTGTAAACATATCACGTCTTTATTTTAATTTTACAAGTTTATCACTTTTTAACACTTAATAACACAAAGTGTACATCCATCATGTTACTATGCATTTATAATAAGCACGCCTTTCAATTACTAAAGATATCTAGTATGAATATACACCAGAGCCTGGTAGTTCAAAACTGTCTGAGGATTTAATACCAGACTTAACTATAAGCCAAATCTTCAGTTTTGTAGTTGGCTCCACAAAAATAATGTAACAATAGATTAAATATGAACTACATCTGCTACTGTTCCATCTGGTTTCTGTACAACTGTATTGGTTGTTTGGTTTTGTTAAAATCGTAAATATATAATATGACTTCCGGTATTAGATAGTACACTTTTCAACAACTGGACCCAGGACGCGTTTATTAACTGTAACAGAAATATATTTATAAACGAAGTCCTTTTTATTTAAAGCTTCGGGGGTTATTTTCCTCCAAAACAAATCAGCCCTGCCCCCCCCCCTCCCGCCTCCTGAAGAGGATATGCTAATTGTTCTTCGTGTTACATGCAGGAACACAAACCTAGAGGTGGATGTTTTTGCAGGTTATCGGGAAGAAGATTGACATGTTCATGAGGTAATCACGATTATGAAACGCCTTTTTCTGTTAAATGCCTTCAGGGCAGATTGTGTCATTATACCTAGAGATCCTACGGGGTGTTCAATTACGGGCCACTGCGCAGCTGGCCTTTTCAACCAAACGTTGTCATGAGCTCAGATAACGCCTAGCGCAACCAAGCTTAATTTAAACAACTGCCAAGTGGAAAACAATGGACGTGAATGGTTGATGCTTTGCTACTTTAAGGTATTAAAAGTTTATTTATTTAACCACCATTTTACGCAACACATACGAGTTGTGTTAGTTATACATCGGGTGTCAGGACCCGCGATAAACTCTTTGCGCATTAAGGAAAAAGGAAAGTCAAAGATTTCGTCTTCGTATTATTTGAAAGAGAACATGGTTTTTTCCGTCTGATAACAACGTCCTTTTTATGTCATCGGTAATGATTTCACAATTAGTTTAAATCAGTTCAGATAATAAGCTCAATGTAGACAAGATATCCGTGCGTATGCTATGTCTCAGTTGATTTACGCCAATCATATTGCCACAATTTTCCACTTCCAGACGATAACTTGGGTTGGTTTTTCCTGCTTTGCGTGTTTAGACCCAGCCCACTTGTTTTACCTTAAACATTAAAAGAGATCTGATATTCTTGATTACGGCGTAAAACACCAGTCAAGTAAATAAATAAAAGAGATCGAACCTGTAGACGATAACCATATGATACGGTGCTCAAACAACTTGAAAGCGTTTATCTCGCTTTTGATATCCATTTGTTTGGTATAGCAAACCCGTATTTACAGGAAAGATATTTTTGATTCAGGGATAGTGGTTACAGTTGTTTTGTTTTCTTTAAAGACACCAGCTGAAGTATACAAAGCCTCAGCCAATTCAGCAGGGAGTGGATTCGTACTTTGATTACATTTCAGGACAAACTTTATGTAGTAAACAATTCCGTGACATATTCAATAAATATATAAATTAAATTCCAATCTGACCTATACAAGAGGGAGTTGGGGGTATACGGGTGCATCAGTCATCATCAGAAACTGTATCGTGAAGCACTGTATGACTGATTTTAAATGCATGAAAAGGAACTGTAACAAAAAGATTATGTTTCAATGCCAAATGAAGAAAATTATGCCCCTGCATTTCTGTTCAAAAACATTCATTTTGGAGGTATTTTTAAACCTGTTAATCACACCTCTACATTATGCATATTTTTCGTCAACGGTCGGATTTTTTCAGAAACTACGGCATCGTTGATCTTGCTCGGAACTCGGTGAACACCTCCGAACTGCCCCGAGCCCGGTGAACGGTGTCGCAGCCCTGTCGGTAAGGGGACACGTAGTCACTGCACAGCTCCTCCGGGCCCCTACGCCGGTCCCCACTCGGTCTGTTCCCCACAACCCGCACCTATTCGGCCAGACCCGTTCGATCTGTTCCCCACAGAGCTCTTTTTAAACATCGTTGAAGTCACTGCTGCAAGCCACTTAAGTTCCGGACTGACCACTGGAGCCTTAAGAGAACTGTACTTTGAAGCCATTTTTATCCCCGAAAGTGAAAGTCGAAAAATTTGTTTGTATTCTTATAGGTGATTACACATGATAATCTGCATATTAAGAAATAAAACCAAAGTGTTTCATGTATCCTTAAAGATCAAAGCACAGTACTTTGTGTCTTTACAGGGAATTACCTGAACTCTCATTGAGATAAATATAAAAATATAATGTTAATAATGTGGAATGTTGTTTATTTAATTTGTAGTTGAAGTGTGCCTGACTTTATCATTAAGGGAATTCTACATAAATATTGTCCTGTGTTGATTGAAAGATTCAACCTGGCATACTTAACAGATGCGATGTAAACGATCCAATGTTATGTTACGTTTGTCATTTAACTTGCAATGCATTGCACTGGACAGAAAATAGTCCACAGTGTATCTTCTTCGCCGTCGCGGCGGCTGGTGTTAAATCTCGACTGTGCTGCGGCAGTACAACCTCGTGTCGCTGACACCTGATAAAATGCCATGGTTATTAGGTGATAATGACACAAACATGAAATTGCCGCATAACACAGAGCACCTGGCACAGAGTAGTTCCATGCATGGGTTTGACATTTCTACACAGTATAACAGAGCAGTAATAACCTATTTAGTATATTGTGAGGCTGAAGATTAAGATTCGCTATGCATCCAACTTTACACGTGATTTAACCCAAATTTCAACACCTGCTAAAATACTATACGTGTGGTATGCCAAAAATTGGGTTCCTCCAGACAGTTCTTTTTCAGCTTTAGCAAAGAGATACAATATATTGTACGCTTCTTTGCTCTTTTCAGGGGTCCACATTCTATGTAGCATCAGATAACGATTTACTTTCCCCTATCATGGAGTGTGTGTTAGCCTCAAGAAACATATTTATTTTTCAGTATAACTATCAAAAACATTTAAATATATAAAAAATATAAGTTACTAAGTGACCAAGATGGTTTAGCGTGCCAGCGTGGCGCTATGAAACAGGAGCCTCTCACAAATGCGGTCGTTATGAGTTCAAGTCCAGCTCACCGATCTGCGAATGGTTGTGGGTTTCCCCCCAGCTCTGCTCGATTTCATCCCATGCCGCCGTTCTTCAACACGTTGTAAAACACCAATCAAATAAATAAGAAGATAAATTACTAAAAAAACTGAATTATACAAATGGAAAATAGAAATGTGAAACGCACCTTCAATGAGATGGACAACAAGGTCCGAAGTACGGAAGTCATATTTCAGGCGCATATGCAGACGTCCTAATGCTCTGTCCACTGACGACTGTTGCAGAACTGCATCTTTTCGAGGATAGAGATCCGGTCTAATGATGCCTGAGGAACAAGAAACAGAAATTATGTAATCATGCAAATACCATACAGATATCATCAGCCCCATGAAAATGCAGTTTTCACAGATTATTTATCTGTTTGTTTGATATTATCCGTTTACACTGACCAAAGATTTGTCCGTATACTATATCCTTGGCTAGCAAAGACAGCTATCATCATATCTCGTTAAATTATTCAAGGCATTCCGCATGACCTGGTCAAAAACGAGACCTGTGACAATGAAAATGTGGCGTTTTTTTGTGAGAATTAAGTTCACATTCATAATAATCTTAACACATCAAAACAGAGACCAGTGAATTTTGGTATTATAGAATATGAAACCAGAGTTGATGATTAAATATAATAAAAATTCATCAAATTTCAAATCATGAGGTGCGTAGTAATTCGTATGGATATTATAAATACTGTTCTTCATGTGATCCAAACCAATGCGTACATACTTGGGAATGTAAGTGAATGAGTGCTTTCGGTTTAACGTCGTACAAAACAATTCTCAGTCATATGATAACGGAGGAGTTCTTAGAGTGCATGCAATGTATCCCCTTGTTACAGGACAGATTTCCAGCGCCCTTTTATCTCTTTTACCTAGAGCTGTGACGAATTACCAAAGGCAAGTAAGCTGCCCCACCCGACCCACTTTACAGATACGGTTCAACCAGTCGTTACACTATCCTCTTAAATGTTGAATGCGGCCGTAAGTGAGAAGGTCCTTCAGCAACCTGCGGATGGTCGTGGGTTTTCCCCGGGCTCTCCCACGCTCTACCAACAGAGCCGTCGGGGTCGTTATTTGTGAATGCAGGGAGGCTCTATTACGCACCTGTATATGCATGATATAAAGTCTCATGTGTACTTTATTAAAAAAAACTTTACGTAAACAAACTTAGGAAAAACTTAAAATAGGTAAAGGTCGGGGCCTTTTTGACTTGGAGTATATATGTAACGGATGACATGGCAAGTTAACGGAGAACTATTTTACAGTGGACAGGAAACCATTCTAAGTAGTTTACACTCAACCCACCGATATCTCTCAACTTACTGGAATGGATTGTATAAACGCAAGACGAATTAAATTTAATGCATGGAAATCGCAGAAATGTCTCCCTTTCCCTTACGCTTCATGGAAAGAATTAGCCGGATCTGATCGCTCGGAAAAGAGCAGATTTATGTCTCATTAGCACAAAGACGACAAATGTCAACCGAGTTAGGGACAATTGTGATGTTTGCGTCACCAGAGTCTCAGAGAACGCCATGCGTGGAGGCCTAAGGTTGCCGTGCGGAATGATACCTGTTCTGAAAATAAAGGAAACCTTCCTTGGACAAGCCAACTGACGTCTGTAGACAACAACGACCTCGCTAAGAGAGCAATCACCCGCAGTCGACTTCACTATAGTATTAGGCTCGTCAACAACGCAGAGTTCAGCAAAGTATAAGTTTTAAAAATAGATCCGACTTCATACTGTAACCTGTTAACCTGTTAAATCAGGTATTGCAAGCTGAGGAATAAGCAACTTGGTAATGTGATGTAAGCAATGAGGAGTTTTGGATGTTTGTCATGTACGAAGAACTCTAGTGAAATTGTCCAAATAAAAATTCAAATTGTCAGCCGACAATAAAAAACGAGTTGAATCAAAGCCAAATTGCCAAATTTCAGCTTGCCCTTTGGGAATTAGCACCCATAACACCAGTACCACAAGTATATGAGACTCGAACAGCCTCCAGGAATCGGGTCGTGACAGAGAAGCTTGTTGCGGGTGAGAGTTCAATCCTGGCTTTGGACAGGGAATGTGTAGATTTAATTTTCAAACATTCGTTGTAGACTACTTGTCCCCCACACTAAGTGTCACACTAAGGAAACGGGGTCAGTGGTTTACCTCGAGCATTCCAGCAATTTCGTCCACCCATAAAACTAACCACCACAGTATAAGTAAAAAAATCGGGTGTATTACATTATAATGACCATTGAAATAAACAAATTTTAGCAAGCGAAAAAAACTGCGTCATTTATCGGAGTGCACGCCAGGTGAAAATTGAGGTTATAGTGACGGTCCGTAACTGTGTCTAAACCAGTTTTCTTACCAGTTGATTTATTTATTCATTCACTGTAGATGATCTATTTTCGTGAGGATTCATGGCAATGGGAACGAGACAAAGCCTGCCTAAAAAATTAGCCGTAGCCTTTGTGGTTAAATTTAAGGGGTTATTTTTTTTGTAATCATTGTTATCATTAATGACCTTTTTGATTAAATGAATGCAGATTTTTACTGACCAACCGGAAATGACACTGATTTTAACCGGTCAGTATTAGGCTACTCAGTTTGAGTCTGTAAATCTCTTTGAACCTTATGAAAATGCTATACCTGAGATATTATGTGTGATGAAACACAGAAGCATTTAACAGTTTTCTTTGTACAGACATAGAGAAATAAGCCACTTCCTTAAGATTATTGCCTGGCCGAACCCTAATTTTGAATATATGGGTTGATGGTACCCACCCGGAAGTTGAATATAAATATACTACTTCCGTCCACAGGGGGAGTTTCCTCTTGGACAAAATGCTTGTACCAATTTGACCACAGAATATCCATGCAATTGTTCACGGCACACAAAAGGACCTGATGCACAACTGGTTCCCCCACAAGCCTAAGTAGATTTTACAGGTCTGCGGCTTAATTTACTTGATTTGATGCAGATAGTTTGGTAATACGTTATAGCTCTAAGACAGGTTTCGCCACCGCCAACGCCGCACTTTAATTCTCTAAAATGTTTATAACCAACACTTTCCCATATGGGCGGCTTTCTGGGAGGCAGGCTTCAATAAGTGAATACAACCTTTTAGCACTTGTCAGTACATCCTAGACTGCTCACCCACACTGTCACAGCCCTGATAACCGCACACCATGGGGACCAGTTTTGATAACCATTATCTCTAACGTCGCGGTCTCTAAAGCTGGCTCACTACCAGCAAACAGAAATGCCGCAAACCACTTTGCGACCGTCTCTGAGGCGTCCAGACGCTACACAAGTATCATATCTCCGTTGTTAAGGCACATTTTTTACATACTGTCGCATCTATATGATATAGCCGCCTTTTGGAACAGGGGATGCACAAAACACATTTACATTTTTTACGTATCAGGTCAAATAAAAAGCCTTTAAGTTACTTCAAAAAAGGCTATGTCGGCGACAGCTTCTTAAAGTAGAAGTGAAGAAAATCAGAGTATTAAAGTAATAGCTGTCAATTTATATTTCTACCAATGTATGTTTATGCCATCATTTGGAAATCTGTACAATAAGGAATATATAGGCTTATATGTGTGAATGTGTGAGCAAGGACTGCATCGTATTCCTCGAGTTTTTGCCAGCTTAATGTGCACTGTGATGCCTTTAAGCGTTTCGAATCAATCTAGATTAGTGACGTCTAATAAATTGCAAAAAAAAAACAAACACCACTGCATTTCTTTTACTTAATTCTGTTTAAATCATGGGGCTAGGAGGCGTGTAAACTGCTATTATTTATGCCCTTACATGAACAGTTAGAATAAAACCCTGATTGAGGTGAATTGACAAGAGGCCATATTTCACCGGTTGCGTGTGACCTTTTGCCAGCCATCACACTGACGTTGCCGCTCTTGATTTACTCTCTATGCTGTACGTCTTTAATCACCTACGTGCATTCTAAGCCTACATTGCTATATGTATATGAGCCTGAGCGCAAACATGGTGGCCGAAATATAGACTGACAACCATGTTTTTAATACTCGGAGTTCCTTTCCTTCTATTTTATGCAGAACTGATCTGGATTTCGGTGCTTCTTAGCTTGTCACGGCCCTCGCTGGCTGATCAGGTGGTTCAAATGCTGGATCGCTACAATTAGTTAACAGGCTCAATGAAGTCAGTGTTCGAATCTAGCTCTCGCTGTTGATTGGCTACAGCCTAACGTCAGGAAGTTGGTCAAGCAAATATCTATGGAAGGACGGCGATTTATTCCGGGGAACTCCGGTTTCAACAACCTGTAAACCTGACCGGTGATATATAAGTGAAACATAATCGGCGTTAAGAACCAATGAAATAAATAAATACGTCTAGCTTGACAATTCGCATAGTAAAATATTGTTCCAATTAAGGGAGAGCAATTTCCATTTGTGTCGTATTTTGCCTTGTAGAAAGAATCGTAAAATTCCTGGATCCATATTCAGTTCCATACAGAATCCAATGGCCTGTGCCAAGCTCTTCACACCTTTCCCCGTAAAGTAGTTGACAGACAAGACGGACAAACAAACAAACGCACAAACATATGATCTTTTTTGTGGGTGGTGACAAAGAGGTGCAAGACATAAACTTACCAAAGGTCGCCTCAAAGACAGAGCTGTCCACGCTTGTGTCACTTTTGGCACTGAGACTGCTCGTGTCATCGGTGAACTGGTCACTGCGAATACTCGAGCGGGAAGGCGTGGACATCAGGCGGGGTTGGACCTGTTTGTGCTCGCGGGTCAGGCTTATCTCCTGCAAGTACACCATACAACAACATCGTAAGCAAGCCAAATCTTTAAAGAAAAAAAACAAACCCAAAAAAAAACAAAAAAAAAAAACACACGACCAAACCCGTACCACATGAAGTGAGAACAAAATAAGTTAATATGTGTAAGTCAAATCTTTGATAAATATACACGGTCAAGCTCATACAACAATGTGGGAATGGAGTAACTTGACAAATGGACGCCAGAGAAACACGATCAGCCTGATTCCGCTGTATTTTCAAATTGGCAAGCTTGGTTTATGGCGAAAGGCGGTGGTTTTTTCTGGGTTCTGGCAAGTTCTCTTCCAACACGAATGTGACCTTTGCCCTGTATGTGATGTACATGTCACACAATAAAATAACTATACCGTTAATATCAAAGTTTTGAGAAAATAGAATATGTAGTATTTATTATTTAAGACAATAATCAAGACAGTGTACCTTACAGGGAGCAGCTTATAGTCCATGAAAAGAGTTAGAACATGGGTAATAATGTAATATGGATGCAGATAAATAATGATAATCGTAATAATTATACTGATGGTTTTAATAATAAGGATGATGATGCTGATGCTTATTATGAAATTTATGATATTTGAGATACTATGAAAGACGTACAGCACAGAGAGTAAATCCAGAGCAGCGACAAGCGTGATATATGGCAAACGATCACACCTAACCGGCCTCTTGTCAATTTACCTCAGTGTTTTATTCTAATAGTTCATGCAAAATGCATAAATAGTAGCAAATTACACTCCCCCTAGCACCATGGCTTAAGCAGAATTAGGTAAAAAAAAACGGTAAAAAAAAAACGGTGATGTTAACTGCAATTTATTACACGTCACTCGTCTAGAATTTCTCAAAATGCTGTGATGTCATCGATGACCCAATTAGTGTTATAAATTATATAACGGATATGACAAAGGCGATGGCACATGTCCATGCATGGTATAATTATCTACCAACTCTGCGTTCCGTCTAAAATCACGTTTAAGTTTTAGAGAATGTGATGCTGGTATGAGGAACCAGATTCTCTAACGATCGACTTACAACAGACATTCTTAAAGACGATAACAATGACAATGATGATGACGATGATAGCGATGGAAAAAATAAAAGAAAATGACGATAGCACAGACCAAAGCTACTTTCTTTATAAAATTCGGAAGACATTTACATGTAATGTATCGCGTCTTGGTAAAAGTTACGTCTGAATATATTCCCATCCGCGAAGTAATACAGGATAGACATTAAGTTCTTAATGGACGTGTTTGTGGATTGGAGGAACACATCATAATTCTGTTATGAACACAAAATTGGCTCACATGTATCTATAACCTTTTTCAAAATCATGATTATTATAAGCAAAGATCGACGTCAAAACACGTTTGGGTTAAAAATAATCAATATACTATATAATGTTTTTCTGTGATGTACGAAAGCATCGCTTATGGCATGCTGTGACATTTAGACTTAGTTCTCTTTGCCTATGGCTGCTCATTCTCGCGGTAAAAGTGTGTGATTAACACTGGAAAAAAACGGCGGCTTCGGATTTATCCGCAGCTCGACGACGAAGAAATACATCGTTGAATTTGATAAAGGTAAAAATAAAACTACAGGACTCCAAGACACGGAATCTGGATTTGTTCGAATTCCTCTTGGCACCCTAAGTTTAATTCTCTGTCCATGGTTAGATTTGTGTGATGTGGACCTGTTTAGCCCGGAGTAACAGGAGGCGTATGGCAAAAGTGCACCTCTGTGGGAAGACAAAATTGGTATTGGATAGGTCCACTCTTGAACAGAATGTTTATTTGAACTTGGTTGGGTGGGGGGGGGGGGGGGCTTCCTGAGGTACAATATGATTATCGGATATTCTTCAGTGTTATTAGGCCAGTCGGAAAGGGTACAAATAGCAAAGGAAATTATATAGGTCTGGCGACACCGTCGTGGAAATTATCCTATGGTTTATAACATGAATATGTTGTCTCCCAAAACTGGGTTTGACCAGTTGTCCTCAGACAGATAAACGACCCAAACTGTAGCGTGCTCCAAATGCATATTTGTCTACTTCACGAACAGCTACCACAATATTTCCATAACGGGTTTTATCATTAAGCCATACATCCCATACACGAATAGCGAGCATTTCCAAACTCGAAAGACTACAATTTCACGTCCAGCTTTATTAGCCAAAATTACAGTAATAAAAATTGCCACGACAAGACCACATTGTACGTACAACAGCACTTTTTCAATATGGGCTAGGGATTGGTACTGGAGTATGTGGTCTATCGAAGAGCATGCTCCAAACTTTGCATGCAACATTGCAGCCGGTTAATGCAATCGTCGTGCCATCGTTTCATTGTGATATTCGAAGCGATAAGACGATGGCTGGAAGCTTCGTTTCATCGTACCATGGTTTAGTGCTATTATGTCATCGATGGTGCCATCAATACCACGATGGAACGATGGTATACGATAATGGCTTTATCCGGCTTCCATAGCGCGATGAGATTATTTTGTACCATAATAATATCTTCATTTATTGAGGGTAACTCAGCCAATTTGTACAAAACTGTTCTTCCCCAAAACCTTCACAACAAAAAAGAAAGAAAGAAAGAAAATAATACATAGAAATAGTTAGACAGTGACAAAGGACAAATGTGACTACTGCCCTCACAACTGTCCCAACCAGCAGGTGAGACAGGCCCATGGGGAAACGGTCCATTACCGATCCCTTCCCGCCCCGCCTGCTGGCTGGATCCCCTGTACACATAAACAAAGCAATGAACAAGTGAGTGAGAGATGACCCCTGGGTAGCCTTATATTTTCTCCCTCGTATATAATGTATTTCTCTCTTAGTAATCAATACTCAATTTCCAGCTGTGAGTCATCTGATAGGAACTAAAAGTCACATGCGGAAGAATCTGTAAATATTACCGGAGGTTTATTGACCTAGCTGAATTAGGTCAGATGTAGTCTTATCATATCATGTCAAACAACAACTGGTATGATAGCACTAAATATCGAGATCGAATCTTAACCATGGAAATTTCTCAATTTCTTTAGATAATGACCACTTAAAAAGGCAACACAGGTCGTTATGTGTTAAAGCAAACATACTACATGTAATTCGAAAACTATGTGCTTGTTCCCCTGTTGTTAAATGTGGTTTCTTCCTAACCTATACTTAAACTTATACCTAACTTAAACGATATACAATGTAAAAGACTACGCCATGCAGGGTAAAACAAGGGCAGTCATGGCAAATGCTCATTCATAAAGGTGAAATTCGCAGTGTCTGTGAAAACATCATGCCTGCTTCATCGTACTATTCCCGATAGTGCGTTAAAACAACATTTTTTAACGGCTTGCAAACGGCTTATCACAGATTTGGGGTTGCATCCAGAATTATTTGCAGTAGTCCGAGAACACTGACTAGCGGGTTGAGAAATGGATGCTCCATGATTTTGGCTGGAATTGAGCAGTCGTGATTATGGCGTAGCCAAATATTTTTCGACCTACTCGTCAGTATACTCGGACTAGATTTCCACTGCCAAAATCTTCCCGTACTTACAATATTTTATAAAACCAATACAAAAGTGCGTCTAACATGGTCAAAATTTTGACCATGTTAAAACCAAGTATTGAAGGAAGTATTGTTGCGATGTTTTACTGATTGCCTTGAAAGTTCAACTAAACAATAAACCTACCGATTTCTGCCGTCTTTATGGAACGACTTGGTGTATGTTGTTTTTCGAAACTTTGTTAACCGTTAACAGAAAACAAGCAAGATTACACCCCATATTTTCACTCACCTGTGAAGAAGTCGAGATGCTGACAAGCGAAGCCGGTTTGTATTCGCCGATAGACTCATACTGCGGACTGGACACTGACGGTTTTCGGCTGGTGCGACACAGGCAGCACAGTACAACAACAACGATGAGAACAACGGCCCCGATGATTCCACAAACGACACCGAGAGTGACGGCTTGTGACAACATGCTCGGCTCTCCCACCTAAAATGTAAAGCGGAGAAAATCTATAATTGATTTCACACGTTTTGGCCTCCACCTCTTATTGATCTGGCTCTGATAGCGATATCCGGTTACACATCGATCTGCAAACAATTAAACGTCATTAAGACCCTCCCAATGACGAGGCATCAGCGGTCTAATTTCCGCTTGTCGCTTGCCGACAATGGTGGGTAAGGGTGATGCCAGTTCCTTGGGTCCACAGGCAGGCCTTTACATATTCCATCCAAAGCAACTTTTTAGCAACACCATATAATGGTATTTTGCTGCGTTATCTGAGTTAAGTCGGAAACAAATTCGTACAAGTGACTAAATAATCTTACATAGATATGACAGAGTTGTTCCATCCAAAGCAAGCTTTTTGCAACACTAAACAGTAGTATTATGTATACTTTTACACAAATGCAATTCCAATCGAAAGCACGTTTGCAAGACTGACCCCATAATAGTATATCGATGGAAATGAGTTGTTCTATCCACTGCAAGCCTTTTGTAACACTACAGACTATTATTGCATGCGTAGCTTTACACAAATGTAAATGCAATCGGAAACACTTTGTACAGTCCACCCCAGACGCAAATATATAGACAGATAGAAAAGAGCTATTATATCCGAAGAAACCCTTTTGTAACAGTATACAGTACGTTATTGTGTAGCTTTACACAAGTGCAACGTTCGTCAGAAACACATTTGCACGGTCGACCCAATAATCTTACATTGATACAAAGGAGTTGTTCTATACAAAGTAAATCTATTGCAAAAGTATACACTATTATTGTGTGACTTTATACAGATATAAATTCATCTGAAACACATCTGCACGCATAATCCCCATAACCTTATACATAGACAGCAATAAATTATTCCTAGGATATGACTAAGTCATTCACTCGTATACTCTTAACTTAGCACCAAGCTTTGAACATAGGCGTCTAATTTAAGCTAGAATGGCCAGACGCTTTCAATCTTTCTTGTACTGTTTCTCTGTGCGCTGAAGAAGATTATTATGGATCCCATAGTTTGATCACATACACTTACAGCCATCTTTTCAATGTAGATCACCAGGTGCAGGAGCTATGAAATAATATTAGTAATATGTAGTCCTTTAGTTCGAGCTATATAATATTTGTCTACCTGCAGATGACGCCCAGGCCTGATGTCGGAGTCAGTTCATTAGTAAATAAAAAAAGTATTATACTATAGCATACACGCTTAGATATTCCCAGATACAACTTGCATGTATTCACTCAGGGGCGTGCAAAATCATCTTGTCCAACTCTAGCTCCTTTGATAAAATGTGGTGCTGGTCGTGGTTTTAAGAGATGGTATGCATAGTTCGTTAGCAAGAGGGCCTCCATACGTATTCTGAGCACGACTAGCCATTGTGTTTCGGGGACGAACACTCTGGTAGTGCCAACACAATTAGCGAGCTTGGAGGGCTTTGTACTGTCGTCAACGATCTACTGAGGGAATCCATATATCACCCACGATTATCACGTCTTGGCCGAAAAACAACCTTGGACTGAGACTGTCTCAGCAGGAATGCCAACCGTTAGCCCAAAGGCCGCTTAGTGCGTGCACAATTCAAGCATATGCTAACCCCCCATTATCCCGTCCATGTATAGTCAGCCAGAAGGCGAAATAGCCCACCGTTGACAACTAAACTACTAGACCTTTGATGAAGCTCCGTTGAGAACGATCAAATCAAAGACTCAAAGGGAAGTATAAACGTGAGCACAGGATGATAAGGACGTTTGATTTTGACCCAATTGGAAGCCCGAAGATGAGACATGTGACCTATTTTTTTGTCCAACCTTCATAAACGATGTCAATAGCAAATGCTCCAATGGTCATTAGGAAAAGCGATTTTACTTCTTTCTGCTTGTGGCTGAGATAGCTGACTTTTATACAGCTTACTGTTGAAGTTTTACAATATTTTTGTAAGTTAAAGATCTGTCCCAAATACTGTTTGTCTCAGTAAACTCTCCTGGCTCGCAAAAACCTCAGTATTAATAGATTAGTTCGTGTTCAGTAAGGCTACACCACACACTTTTGGTAAAATAAATCGATCAGTGCTAATCCAATCGAAGTTTTGCTATTATTAGAATGGCCCAAATAATTACATTTCGCAAAGTGTCAGTCTCATCTGTGCACGTGTTACTGTCCAAAACCGGATGTAAAGTTCCTCAAATTTAAGAAGTGTATCAAATTTTTTTAAACTTTAGAATCATTTTAACACAGTAAATAGCACAGGTATGGGTCTTACATTTACTAAAAGGCAATAAAACAGAACGTAGGAAATTTTATTTGATTAGTGAATATGGATTTTTCCCCCCCAAAATCTGCAGAACAGCCTCTTTAAATTTATTTCTAAGGTACCCGAAGAAAAACCACTGGCATTTGACGAGAGACTGACCATTTTCCCTCCGAAGTGACGCACACATAACGATTTTCATAATATGTCATAATGTGGGAAGATAAACGAGTGATCGTTACGTTAGGCTCGGTATACAGGGAAGCTTAGGTTTAGCTTAGGCAACCAACACAGCCCGGCACGAGTGCTGTTGACCGCCCACTGCCGCAAATCCCCTATAATAATGATGAAGTCGGGTAAGTCTGGGCAATACGGGAGATTCGAGTAGAACAAGTTTAACTGTATCATGTGACCTGTCAAAAATGTTGGGCAATTATTCACCTTTACATTCACTATAACATGGGCATCTGAAAAAAAGTGTCGTAAAAAGTGATTCAGAGTGGAGGAATGATAGAGAAGATTGAGAATCTGAATGTTTGTGAACTTGACAAGTTCCTAAAGGAAAGAGGTGTCAATTGTGCCTCTGGAAAAAGGTGAGAGCGGAGATCAGTAAATTAATGTCAACAAAGGCTGTCTAACATTTTTTACCACTCGCACGACACAGCAGAACTGTTTTTACCTTTGATGACAAAAGAGTTCCAACTCGAAACTCCCCTATCCCCCGGATATGCGAGATCTGTTCCTGTGTGTGGCAGCTGATGGCAATTTCCATGACCCTTCTGCACCTTTACAAGAGCAAATGTTGCGCAAATTTCGTATTGCGCCTTGTTCGACCAGATTGGGCCACTAGGACAAACCAGGCTAACTATAGTGTGCAGGAAACATTTAGTTAGAGGTATTATGTAAAACATACTTTATTATACTTTTGGACATTGGCAAAATGGGTTATCGAGTCATAATATTCTTACACTGCTATGTTTGACGAATATGACGATTGGTCATATCCCTACATGTTTCATTCTAGTGCCTGAATTTGATAACAGGCGCAAGACGTTGCCGCGGGCAACAGAAATGTGACTACAGATATTTGATATGTGCTTTGCTTAATGACAGAATGACAGACTTCTGTATATGATAGCTTGATTTGGCTTCATACTTATAAGGATAAAGGGTAGAAGTAAATGTTTGGGTGTGTTTGTGTTTGGTTAGAATCTTGACAATTTTACAGGTTCGTCAGAATGTCGGAAAGGCTGCTGCCATCACAGACTCGAGTGAATCTGGTCGAATCAATATCTATCTACTCCAAAACAAAGCTACACGCAACGAACCCGACTGCGGCAGGAACTCTGAGGTCATATTTGACGGTTCTGGATTATTCTACGAACTTTATGTCATATTAGTGGATACGAAAATAGAGCACTCAACATAGCGTGTCCAAATCGGTTAAAAACTGGGATTTGCTGGACGTACTGACCTTTCTCTCGCCTCTGGTAATCGCATCCCCATCCGTGTAACAAATCAGAGGCATAACACAGGAGTGCTGGACTCTGACACTCAAGTCCTCAGTGAACCTGAATATATTGACTTCAATCTCCTATTTTCAGAACTTTCGTCAGTGACTTAAGAAGTGCACTTGTGGGAATACTCTTGTCGTCATCAGAAAATAGCTTTGTAGTCGAAGTAGTTTCTTGTTCTTCAATTTTTTTTTATCTCCATGTTAAGAAGCTGTCAACATGAGTTATAACACTGCAGTGAACCCACCCCACCCTTGTTCCTCTCATCCCCCACTCACATCTTATAAACAGATTTACTCTGTGCCTCAGATTCATTGGCCTTCAGAAGCTATAAGAAAACTATGATTGCGCTCTGTTCGGTAGTATTAATGTACGCAATGGACGTCCATAATAATCACGTTTGCCTCTAAATGATTGATTTAATTAACTGGGCGGCCCCAAACATTACTGGCATCCATGCTAATATTAAATCTTTCTTTACGGCGCCATTACCTTGATGTCGGGAAGAGAATAAATAATATGCTCAATTATCCCATGTAATATATGATAATATTAACAGTTGAGACAATAACACATTTAATGTACATTGTAATGCATCGCTCAACATGTGGGCCACATGGGTGGCATTTTATGAGCCACATACCATATTACATAGTTAATTATGTGTGTGGTATTAATCACACGGGTTATTACATACAAATCACACTTATTACATATTATTTGTCTACAAGGAATAATGTTAAAAGAAACATCCTTCAGAAACAAACAAATAGTATTTCACCTAAGTCATGTAGTGCATTATATACGGAAAAATTCGTAAGTAATTCTTAAGTAAAATTCAATCATATCAGGAACAGCACAATTATCCAGTTGCGTGTTACGCATGCAACGATCATTTAAAACTCAACTGAAATTATTAGCACCCTTGTGGAAGAGCATGGGTTACATAGAACATTACGTGAGCCGTACATTGCATGCTCAATTACTGCCAATGAAGTCATCAGATGAAAGAATGTCCCGAGTTTCCGATATCTCAGGTGAACTTGTTTGCCCAAGGTAAAAAGTATGACGTCATTTTAATCAACCTGAGGAGCGACGAAAGAATGCTGTTATTTTCAGCTAATGATCGAATTAGAATTAAATAACTGTGGTAATACACAATTCGATTCCAGCACATTACTGCAGCTCTTACTGCCTCCCATCTTGGAATGGCAGCTTAAAGGAAAGATAGAACCGCACAGCGATACGCAGCCATCTTGTTTTGGAAATCTCCAATTTTTTTGTCTCATAATGATCCCGTTAACAAAGACTTCGCAATTCTAACGGTCAATACATTGAAACATAAATTTAACACACGAAATACCATCTAAGTCTGAGGTATAAATATTGATACGTTGCAAATCATGCATAGTTCGTAACAGTATGGTTCGTAAAGTCAAGCACCTGGTTACATTTACAGTTTGCAAATGGGAAAAGATTCTGAATCCTTTTGCGCACCAGATCCCATGGTATTCTGTGTCTGGTCGCAGATTTAGCTCTTGTGTTCACGACACAGATACGCACAAAAGTACAGTGCTATATAGAACCCCAGTCTGTTAGCCTTTCACAATAGTACCGCGCATTTAACTGTATTGCTTACACCGCGGCTGTTTAGTTGGCAGGGGCCTCCTGTGTAACGGTAGCATCAAAGAGAATTGGTTGGTAAGCTCTTGATGAGCTTAAAACTCAGCGAGATATTGAGATTACTAGGTTCAATGTCCTCTCAAATGGACCTTGCCAAAACGGTAAAGGGCAACCGCTCTTATATGTCCAAGGCATGCCAAATGGAGGATCGATAGCCAAGCAACTACTACCGGTACCGGGCATTATCTATTCCAGAGTTCAAATCCGGTAATGCCCGGACAATTGCAGCATCACTGTGCTTAGTGTGAAGGTTCTAATCCACTGAGTGGCTACTTTGCGTTTGTGTACTGGAAGACGGCCAATGTAAATTCAAATAAGCCCTATATATTCCTCAAGTAACCTATCATTGAATCAAGACATGTGTTGAATAACAGGGGCTTTTGCATCTGGTGTTTTATAGGTAGAAATGAATAATCTGGGCAGATAACTTGGTATTCTGTACGAGGATGTTTGATTACTGAAGTACACTATGAAAGCTTGTATACTGAAGGTGCATTTAAATTACATGACAGTGAACAAGACAGGATGCTGGGTGGGATGGGGGTGTCAAGATAATAGCATCAACGACATATTTCCCATTAAAAATGCTTCCGTCTGAGTTTGCTTCACCATAGTGAACAGTTTTAATAAAAGGCGGCTTAAATGCTAATGACCTGTTCCATAATTGTATCTAAGAGACTCTTCATTTGAGTAAATGTGTTCCTTGCGCATGTCAATCATTCTGCTCTCATTGTGTGTCAGAATAATCTCTTACTCCATGTACTTCCACATGGTAAATGCTTATATTTCTTTGAAGCATTGTGATAGTTTCTAGTATGAAACATTATGCTAGTTGCAAGTTTGAACCATTGTCCTGGTTGCTAGTTTGAAGCATTGTGCTAGTTGCTAGTTTGAAGCATTGCGCTAGTTGCTAGTTTGAAGCATTGTGCTGGTTGCTAGTTTGAAGCATTGTGCTGGTTGCTAGTTTGAAACATTGTGCTAGTTGCTGGTTTGAAGCATTGCGCTAGTTGCTAGTTTGAAGCATTGTGCTAGTTGATAGATTGAAGCATTGTGCCAGTTGCCACATACGTGGTTGACCTCTGACCGCTGTATACGCCTGTAGACAGCCCCACGAATCGTCTTTCAGATTTGTTCATTTGCACTTGTGATTGACAGCTGCATCAGGCAGATTCCATTGATACCAAGGTGCTGAGGGCTATGTGTTAATTAAAACGTTGTCATAAAGTGAAAAAGATAAAGTTCAGCTATAAAGATAAGCATAACAAAGATATACAATATACAATTTTTGCTCTTTTAGTTTACTATTTTTCCGAACTATTTCCGTTTCTCCTCAAACACTTTGTCGCATAGTGCTTAAAGAAAATTTCCATTATAACCACTCAGATAAGACAAGACAAGTATAACGAGGTCTGCCGGCAACCTGCGGATGGTCGTGGGTTTCCCCCGGGCTCTGCCAGGTTTCCTCCCACCATAATGCTGCCCGCCGTCGTATAAGTGAAATATTCTTGAGTACGGCGTAAAACACCAATTAAATAAATAAATAAATAAATAAACAAGAATAACGGGATTACAAGACCCAAAGTTTCATTACGAATTTACCCTCAACGGCCTTTCCAGATACGCCTTGAGACTTAGTTTTTGTCTCCAGGTCACGCATACACCATATCAATGCGCCAATCTCATGAAGAAAGGGGTATTTGGGAGCCAACAGGTCGGAAATGAATTTTATCCAGCTGGACATACAACACACATAAAGCCGCAAATAAGCGCGTCACCTCTCCACGAAATAACACTAGATTCATTCCTTAAAACCGTCTTGTCATCAAATTAAAACTGAAACTTCCAGTTTTCTTGGATTACAATTGGCCTTTAAGATGTGTTTCAGGGCGTAATATGTTACAAGCAAATCCTATATCTGACATTCTCGATCATTTGCACAAAATAAATCCGTTTTGAAATATAATCTAACACATGCTCACAGATATGTCAATTATCTGGGATTTTCTGTCCTTTTTCTATGTTCTAATGGATCATATTTCATGTCTCAAGGACAATGGCTGATGCTCAGATTAGCCGGAATTCATTTTTTTGAGTTGGAATTCTGCCAGATGAAACACTCTTGAGCCCAAGTAAACTCAATGTTAGACGTCATCATTGTAAACTCGGATTAAGTTTCCAAAGCTTGAGCTAAGCGAAGGGGAAGTACTAGTTGAAACCCGGAAAAATTAATCAAAATGGACATTACTGGTACGAATATGGGCGTTACTTGACTGTTGCGAACATAATTGCTGTAACTCAGGGCGACATTAATTTGTTTAGTTGCTTTCGGGTTGGATTTTGGTTTTAAAGATCTAAAGTTAGGAAAGCAAATGTCAGACGTCTTAGTTTCAATTACGCTTAACCGTTTCGGGCAATATCTGTTTTATTCAGGAAATGTTGGAAATATCGGAATTATTGGAAAAAAAAATACATGCACAGATGCCAGGTGTAAAGCGAGGTGTTCCTTATGGCTGCTGACATATGTGTGTCCAGTTTTGAAGTGTTCAAATTTTACAGATGCTCTAGCAGCTAGAGTATCTCTGTTTATTGGTCATCGAACAGTTTGGAATAAGTTACAGCACTAAATGATGGCGCATTTGCCGATGGAGAGTTCAAGCCATACAAACCTATATACTGAACAACTTTTCCCACTGGTATATATCGTATCCGTGATGGCTGCTGAGTAATGACATTTGGCCATGATCTTCTCCAGCTGGGCATAAACATTACATGAGTTTTCCGACTGCTGATTTAATTCCTTACAATCAGTTCTACCATAAGGGAGATACGGCCACCGATTTATAAGTGAATTTACATTCTATATCATGAACTACAGGAAAGCACTCCAGAAAGCTTTATCTAATTCAGCCAGCCAGGGTACTGGTCAAAATTTAAGATGTGAAATCTGATATTCGCGTATGACACGTCTATACCGAAATTCAGCAATGTCCCCGGAGTGAGTCGTGGCAGAGTTGTTAAGATGCTTGATTTTCAGTCGCCAGGTCACAAGAAACGTTCGTTCAATACCATTCTCGTAAATGGAATCTTCAAGATTTTCTTGCTTCCATTAACGTTGTAGCGTGGTGGCACAAAGCGGTTGACGATACTACCTCGTGTCGTCTTACATGGAGATCTCTGGAGACAATTTGCATTAATATAGCATGACATATGTCATACGTGGAGTTCGTCAGTACAACTTGCCATAGGTCGGTGATTTACCTCAGGAACTCTTCATCGATAATATACTACGTGGCCGCTACAGTATATAGATGAAAAATGTTTGAAAATGGGGCTAAACCACCATGAAAAAGCCATTTCATATATTACCAAACAAACCAACAAAAATACTTATTCCAATGTAAGATGTATCAGTAAGATTGTGTGTGTTATAAAGGGAAACCATCAGTGTCTTTGGCGTGCAGATATACTCTTTCGTGCATACTATCATTCTAAAATGGCCACATCTGTGATCCCAGAGTTCATCGGTTAAATACCGCCAGCTTCATCATTTGCATGCACAAGTGAACATTACGGCCTGGATGAGTCAGTTAAGAGCATTGTTATCAGTTTGTGGTCAGCTCTAATGGGATTGTTTTGGAAGCCGTTGCTGTCCAACCGTGCAAGGACAATTATCACGTTATGACAGAAGGTATGCTTATGTAAGCTTGGTGTTTTAACGTCATGTTTAACATTTTTTCGTCATATGACGACGAGGAGTCATTAGGTGTGAGTTCATATATTTTGTCTTCTTGTGGCAGGGCGAGCCCATGCTGCCGCCCCTGAAGTATCATGCCGAAGATACCAGACATGACACCCCGCCCAGTCACATGATACTCACACCGCGTCATTTGCTCTAACCTCTTTGTGCTGAGTATCAAGCGAGGCAGCAGCAAGTACCATTTTTGAAGTCTTTGGTACCCGACCCGGGGTTTAGCAACTACATCGCAATCATACGTGAGTCCTGCTTGAGAGTACATGTGGTCGCCTATCACTAACTTATCATATGTGTAATAGGCTATGTAGCGGAATCATAAGGTTGACAGTTACATTTGTTATATGTTTATTTATTTGGTTGATGTTAAACGGCGTGCTGAAGAATTTTCCTTACTTTCCCAACAGTGTCGATTACAGACAAAGATATTTCAGTGCGACTGGAGAAGGCTTTTCGATTTTTTTTACTTTATGATCTTATACATCGTCAACACGTATATAGGTTCATATCTGGACATATAAGAAGCACGAGTAAAACAGAACAGAACAAAAAGAAACAGCCTTCTTGTAGCAGGGCGAGTCCATGCTGCCAAAGTGCTACCGTCACTGAAGTGTCATGCCGCAGTTACCAGACATGACATCCCACCCAGTCACATTGTACTGACACCGGGTCAACCAGTCCTGTTTCCTTGCTCTAACCTGCCAGTGTTGAACGCCAAGTGAGGCAGCAACAAGTACCATTTTTTGGAAGTCGTTGGTCACACTAAAGCTGTTGTTGCAAGGAGAGCATGTATAGTGATGCTGTATAGTAGTGATACATATAGTCTTCTAAATATACGATTTCGGTGGTATCTGGTGAAGAAAACTGCTTTACTCCGAGTACTTCTGATCGTCATTGTATAAGCAAAAAATCTTGAGTAAACACCAATCAAATAAATAAAAAAGTGACATTAGTCTAAGAGCTTATGCTGTCTTCTTTGTCAAGGATCGAACTTTCTTGCAAAACCTTTCTAAATGATCTATCATGAGAGCGGCATGGATTGCATAAGGTTTATACTAAGAGGGCTGGCCGGTGGTTTCTCACGCTGCCAAATACTTCCATCCATTCATACATCCTTATTCGTGAAAATCACCCATAAAGATGTATGGTTAGCTGATTAGATAGTTTCCATTCTGGCAAGTTTACTGGACGAACGCATAGCTGATCGTTTGCCAACAAATGTCAGGGACGTGGAATCGAACTCACTGCCATGTTACTGGTAACATAGTATGTCTCTAGTATGACACTGATGTACCATTGCAAGAATCATGTCTTACAGTTGCTATGGTTGTTTAGATCCACCATATATAGCCGCCTGCACACACACCAGGAGCAAACAACGTTACATCCCAGAAAGAAAAGCAGTGAGCACAAGCAATTAAAACACTGGGGCTTACCTGAAACCGCTGACAAAGTCATTTTATTAGGAAGCAGTTTTTTTGTGCCTCTGGAAATTCACTGAGCATGTACGCTTGTTATAGCTAGGATTTGTAATCGAGATGTGTGCAAAATATAGCACGTATAACAGGCGGTCACGTTTATGGGTTTAGGAAACCAGAAAGTCCAGTGAAATCCAATGACATTCGCCAGGTATCATACAAACCTCCGCAACTTGGATTCGAACGTGCGACCTCACTGGTCAAGGATCTCACAATCGTAGCGAGCCAGCGCTGTAATCGCCTAAGCGAAAGATACATCATGAGGAAATATCGCGTATTCTGTCACCAAAAGTCTACAGTATGTTGCCGAAGTTTCTGTAGACAGAGCGTTAAAACTGTTTAACCCTTCCTTGTGACATTATTCAGACATATTATTATGATATCAGCAATGAAAATAGCGTTACGATGTGCACAAAGATCTCTATAGCTGACGTCGTCTTTTTCACATCGATAACAATTTGCTTTCACTTGTAGCGACATTAAATCAATGCTGTTGAAATTCTGGCAAAGGATTAGCTTAGAAGATTCTTGATCCATATGCAAAAATAGGCTGGCTTACCTTAAGCTGTTAACGCCAGGGTAATCTTCATAAATCTGATTCCTTCCTGCATGGCTACGATGTCAGGGCCGGGTCTGGCATTGCATACTGGCTAAGCCTTTGGTGCTTCAGCACCCATTGTCGTCCATGGATCGAACAAAGTCACAGCCACACGTAGATACCCATGTCCTCAGAGAGACAGCGTGCAGAAAAAACGGACTTCCACGGCGAATTGCTAATCAAAATACGCTGAAGAGAAAGGTAGAGAGAAAGAGAAACGGGACATGAAATAAATGCAAACGCATGAATACTTTGAGAGAGAATGACAGGAGAGACGCGGCGAGGACGAGGTGTGTGAATCTATACTGGTTTAACAAATGTCCTGACTGTTATTAACAGTGTCGGGGCTAAGGAAGTAGCTAGCCTCAAATGACACAGAATCCTGCCCAGCGTCAGTTATTTAGAGGCTTCTAATTCACCGGTTTTTAGTATATTATTATACGCGGTGCCAGTAATTTGGTTGTGGTCCGACCAGCCGCTAGTCGAAATCGTTCCCTGAAGGCAATATTTGATTCTCAAATTATAAAAGAACAAGCGTACCGAAATCGACCCCATAATTGATTAATGGATGTTTCAATTCTGTAAATTTGATCACCCACGTCGGGTTCCTATAAACATCATTGTTCCAGCAGATAAAAAAAAACGGTGGAATAGAATCTGGCGCCATGCACCAGGATTTCCTCTTGAAATGACGCTGTGCGGCGCTTTACGAGATTGGACACGAATACAAAACCATGCATGCAGCAGCAAAGAAAGCCAGTGACTCGCATTGGATGACTTGAACAGCAGGAAATTTGTGGCTACATGGTTTCGGTCAGGGGCGATGTTCGGCTGTTGAAGGAGACCGTCATTTTTTGTTTTCTTGTTTCTTTGTTTGTTTTCACAACTTACATGTAAACCTTTAAATACGATAGAATGTAACAGAACATTAAAAAGTTATTATCCAAACAATACATAACAAAATGAACATTAATGAGTCATTAATGGAACAATGCGATGCATGAAGGGGAAAATCGTACCGAAATCTGATTTCAACCGGATAACAGATCTACGAAAATAAGGAACACATAAAGCCAACACGGCATTACATTTTCCAGGATATTTAATGTAGCCAACGCGGCATTACATTTCCAGAATATTTAATGTACATGAAATTAATATATAGTTTACCGTTAATATATAGGCCTATTTGTAGTAAATTGAGTTATTCATACAAAAAACCGTAAGGATGAAACTAACAATCCATGGTGTACGAGAGAGAAATACAATGTGAATAATAACGACCTTTGTTACTTTCGCGAATACGACTTTTTATACCGGAGACAAAACTGCATGTAACTGGATTAAAACTTACGACCCCAGTAACGGGAACATACCCATGATGCGCCACGTACACTGATGCGTATGGCACGCATTACACTTGTCTACACATTTCAATACTTTTCCTGAAGGTCCGCTGTCCTATAAGAAAACATCTAATCAAATAAATAAATAAATTTTTCGGAATGTGAAATTCTTGTTTCTGGCGAACAAAACTCTTAAAGAAAAAATTATAGTAGAGACAATTCAACTTTACCAATATGATACATCTGTCTCCTTGTTGCAAAACGGATTTCCATCGCTCTTTTATCTAGTGGTGCTCCACTGAGGCGACTTACCGAAGGAAAATAAGCCGCCCCGGCTGATACGATACTATATTATGTTGATACGGGTCAGCCAGTCGTTGCACTATACCCTCAGTGCTGAACGCAAAGCAAGGAAGTTTAATGTCTTTGGTGTGACCCGACCCAGGATTGACCCTGGAACTACCGCCCTCGAAGGGGACGCTCTACCAACTGAGCTATCGGGAACGCTTACAGTAATATCCTGGACTAAATGATCATCAGGTCAAACTTCTGGACTAGAGAGTCTGAATGCAAACACGCGATATGACTGATCAACTGTTGACTTTCTGCTTAGCCGACTGTCAACTGTGGACTTTCTGCTTAGCCTTCAGACTCCTGTTTTTTTCGTATCAATAATCATCAAAAAAGATCAGACGGTAATAAAAACACAACTGCAAAGTTATTTCATTTTAGTTAATGCTTCTTGTTCAATGAAGGCTTACATTTGAGCTTGACACAAAGCTTTACCTCTTCACGCACACTTACACTGAGTATTTAGGCGAACTACTTTTGGAAATTTCACCACGTTTATTAACGTCTCTGTAATAAGTCACTGAGAAGTCTCACCAATAGACATATAAAACATTGGCAAGCAATTGCCAGAGATATTGTTCGGTTCGTTAAGCGATATTTCTGGATCACACGCTAGGTGACTATTTTTGCATCGTCACAAATAATTCCGCTGTAATCTGCTGACGATGAAGAAACTGATACCATGGGAGATATTCCACGTCGCCAGTGTAATGGACCTTAGCAGGGGAGGAGGCAATATAGATAAGCCAAATCCGTGACTCGGGTGTCTCATTAAGCCCTAGGCTGGTTGATAACCCCATCTGAACAGGCTTTATGTGGACCTGAGAGCCTGGCCAGGATACTCCACTATGGGTATATATTAGAGCGAACAATATGGCTTGTCACGGTCAAGTAGGAAACAGCAAGTAGGAAAAAGCAAGCAGGAAACAGTAAGACCCGAGCCTATCAAGGCCGGTGTAGTTAAAAAACTGAACAAGGTTGTGTCAATAGAATTCTGGCAATGCGAAACCAGGAAATAACTCAGATCTCTTCGTGAGAGTCCATTTTCATTTACAGACGGACAATTTTGCACCACCCCCCCCCCCCCCCCACTCCTCCCTACTGGTCGCTTGTGTATGCGATTCATGAATAGACAAAATGGTAAATTTACCAGGTTCTTGCCGTCTCACTAATCCCCCTCCACCCCCAAACATAAGCCGCAAGGCTCCAGGAAAGTTATTTGTCCCCTTAATAAGTGGATTACCCCGATGTTTGTCGACTGGAATCAAAGCTAGCTATTCTTATTCCTGGATACCTTTGAACAGTGCTTTTCCCCATGGAAGCGCTAAACTCGGCGGTTTTCATCAACTACATGCAGCCTTTCACCCTCACAGTACAATTACCTTCACGGCCCAGGTAAAAACACCCAGGGATCATTATAACGCCGTTATGTTTGCCTTGGTGAAGCGAGCTGAAATGAAGTCAAAGATCACTGAGTAACAACCTAGTGGAAGGAATTCCACTAACAAACACCAGTGTTGTCCAAAGTACCGTACAATTGCCGCCTGGGTCGACTCCATTCTGACTCTTCACGGCACACTCTTTAATTCTCGCTGATCTCAGAACTTATAAAAATGAAAAGCTTATGTTTCATTAAAATGCGAAGTATAGTTAAATAGAGGCCGATCTTCTGATTGTAGGCCTTGATTCGTACACTACAGCTTGTGATATCCCCAGATCAATTACTGACTCTGAGCATCAAATATTTACATCAAATGAGGAAATATGTATCAATAGTTAAGCTGAAGAACAGAATTGTTTTTCTCGATATTAAGCCCTAAAACATAATTTTCTGTTCCATGAAAAAATATCAACCGTTATTATTCCCGAACGGATTAGGTGGA